>NC_041388.1:242659356-242693196 GCF_002162155.2 Triticum dicoccoides
TGCCACAGTCGGCCGTCTGAGTGACACCACATAAAGGGCTTAAAAGAAATGCCATAGTCGGGCGTCTGAGTGACACCACATAAAGGGCTTAAGAAGAAATGCCACAGTCGGGCGTCTAAGCGACACCACATAAAGGGCTTATATTGAAAGCAAGTAATAACAATGCCACAGTCGGACGTCTAAGCGACATCGCAGAAAGGGCTTTCTTCATAAGGAAAAATAATACTCATGATAAGTAATCAACTTATGATAATAAACAGGTTAGTCCATCCACAGGAATAAACATTTAACCGGACTTAGCACTCATGTGATTCACCGGAGTATCTGTCATCAAAACTGGCACTTGTCAGAATAAGTTAGCGCAGAACTTGGATATGGATAAGATGATTTGAAGATTTATGACTCTGCAGAGTTTGTACGAAAATTTCCCACAGCCAACGGATTTCCGTAGTCACGAAGGACTAGTTCCATTTACGGTATTTCGGAAGAAAACACAGCTAACCAGTACACACCCATCCTACCTCTCGATGACAGGAATCACCCTAGACATCGTCCAAGAAAAACTTTTGAGACGGGGAGATCACAATCTCGAATAGCATGGGATCAAATTTATATACGCGCGCTCTAAGGGGTGCCCCCCTCTCGGTCCCAACCGGAAACACCCATGCCCCCTGACCGGATGACTGGCTTTAATCCAGGGCCATGGAACCATCATCACGGCCTCTCCTTTTGGTGTGTACCAGGAAAGTGGTTTGCAACTTACTAAGCCATATTCCTTGCGGAAAACATGTGGTAGTACAGGGAAGGAAATGGGAGGAACTGGACCGGTACGGTTTGACACTGAAGTCATATAGTCTGGCATAAGACTGGCATGCTACAACACTGCCATCTTACCCATTCTCATGCCAACACATGGCCATTCATACTCACATCCATCCACTTATGGATTCTCAATACTCACTTGCTTCAACGTTGCATGTAACATGACACTCGTCGGTATGCTCGTCAACATGCCATGAAACTACTTAATGCAAACATGCCAAAACAATCATCATATCAAAAGTTCAAACATGCTTGCCTGGTTCAGAGTAGTCGGAGCCTAGCTCGGTGAAGTTCGCGGTCCCGTCACCTCCTTCGGTATCTACGGCATAAAGAAAATATACGCGCTATCGTGAATACCGTGAGGTGCACAAAAATTTCTCCAAATATTTTTCAAATAAATCTGATAAAAAACTAGACAAAATTTTAAGGAGAACAGAAAAGGAATCAATCAAAAATACTTTTCTGTTAAAAAGTTATAAGGGTTTTAGTCCAGGGACTCATGTGTAATGAAACAGAAAACTTCTAGGGGTTAACTTATAAAAACAGAAATGATTCGATAAAGAATACGCCAGCCCAGAGGGGTGACGTACTTTGGCAGAAGACGCCTTCAGAAAACGGTTCGTTTAAAAAGAACTGAGAGGCTGACGGGCGGGTCCCACCCGTCAGGTTTGAATATTCAAACGGGCGGCAGAGTTCGACGGTGCCCGAGAGCTGCGGTGGTCGCCGGCGGCGATCTACGGCGAGGCAGGGAGATCGGAGAGTACCTCCGTGTTCAGGGCGCCATTCCGCGTCGGTTGGTGGTGGTGGTGGTCGCCGACGAGTACCACGTCGACGGCGAGTCTTGCTCCGGCGGACGGCGGTTCGGGTGGTCGAGGGCCTCGTTGGAGAGAGCCGCGGAGATCAAATTGAGGAGGGGGTTAGACCTCTGGTAGGTAGAGGGGGTATCTGACAGAATTTGGGCGCCGGAGACGGCCTCACCAGAGCGAATCGAGACGGAGGCCGAGGCGGATCGGGGCGGCCGGAGCTGGGGGAGGAGACCTCCTCGAGGTCCTCCTAGTGGCTTGGCAGGGTCCTGGAGAGGTGCAGTGAAGGTGTGTGCTCGTGAGCGAGCTCGGGGTCCTTTTTATAGGCGATCCGAGGCGGTGGCCATGAACGGGGATCTCCGGTGAAGGTTACGGCGGCGCAGAGCTTGGTCGGGGAGGTTTAGGGAGTTGGACGTCAACGTGGAGTTCCACCGGTTCTGTTTAGGTGCTAAACGAGCCAGGATTGGGTGCTGTGGGCGAGCTCGACGGAACGGGGCGGTGCGGGTCCGTCGGCGGCAGGAAGCACGTTCTGTGCTTTCCGGGCCACGGCGACGGTGCCTCGGGCGTGCGCTGGCATGGCAGGGACACGCGGAGAGCCAGGGGGCGTTGGGCGGCGCCGAGCGGCGTGGCGAGCGGGCTCGGGCCCTCGCTGGCCGCCACGGGTGGCGCAGCCACCGCAGAAACCTCCAACGCCGGCGAGGCTCGTCGCCACCGATGCCAGGAATCGGCCAAGCGTGCGTGCGGGGTGCTGGCCAAGTAGGAGAGGCCGTGCGCAACGCGCCAGGGAGCACTGGTGATGGATGACAAGCGAAAAACGACACTGACTGAATCCTGAAATTCTGAATTTTTCTGAAAGTCTACAGAAACAGTGCCGGCCAAGTGTTCGACAAAATGATTTTGGCATGTGGAGAATTTTGGTGGGGTGGCCTCTCATTGCACCAGGCGACTGCCTGAATTTTTGTGAAATTTTTGGAGAATAGGAGATATGAATTTCACCAAATTTGGCAAATCTGGTCCAAACTTGCAGAGAGTGAAATTTGAAATTCTTGAAAAGAAGAAGAGTGGATCAAGATGGTTCTAGGTTTTGGGTACCAAGGACTATCCAGGGAAGTTGATTTGAGGTAAAAACTCAAAGGCAATGAGGTACTTGCTTCGAAAATCACTCAGGCTCAAAATAATTGGCAGAAATGATTTGAGAGATAAAATAATTGAAATAAAATCCAAAACTTGTTTGGACTTATTGAGACAGTGAATCTAGATTGTCCAAAGGTGGAGGGAGGGATTTTGAGAAGATTTACTATAGAGGACATGGTAAAACCATGGGTGGTTTCAAGATAAGAAAAACCTCAAAATTCACAAAGTTCTTTTTATAAGAAAAAGAATAATTTCCAAAAATATACTTTGAGAAGGGAACCATCAGAGAAGGAGTTTTTAAATGATCAAACACCATAGTTTGAAGAATATACAAAAATAAAATCCTTGCCAAAGAAGTTTTTAAGAGGAAGGTTTTCTGGAAAAAATTTAAATGGCCTCTTTTCAAAAACCAACAAAGTTTTTGCTGAAAAACCAAATAATTTTTTTTGGAGTGTCACACCCATTTCCTCCGCGGACTAGGCTTCCCTCTTCACCCATTTGTCTGGGGGCTCATGTTCTACCATGGCCTGGATTTTCACGATCTGGCACCGAACTTTGTCCTCAACATCTCGGCGTTTATCGTCGTGTGCGAGGCTTTCCTCCGCATCCGCTCCCATTTCGGCCTATGGCTCAAGACTTTCAAAGTCAAGCCAAAGGTGGTGCACGGAAACCAGGCAGAGTGCGGAGGCGCCATGGTGGGCAAGATGGCCAACGTCTTATGGCTCGAGGGCTCCTTTGTGGAGACCCTAAAGGGGTGGCAATCGGGGTGGTTTTACATCACCGAGCCGCGCGACCCCGAATGGGTCGCAGCCCCCGAGTTTCGATCCGGACCCCCTACTCGGCTCACCTCCTGGAAGGAGACGGGCCTGTCGTGGGGTAAAAAAGGAGAGCTGACCGGACTCCAAACATGCATCCAAACCCTGGTGGACAAGAAGCTCAAACTTGTCAACGTAGTCCAGGTTATGCTCATCCGCCTGATCCTCCCGTGTCAACAATGGGCTTTCAACCTGTGGGAGTTCGACCCGGCGCGGCACCAAACTCTGAGCAGGCTCTTCGACATGACGTACGAAGATGCCTGGAGGGTGCTTTTCAAGGGCGCCGAGGCCCCCGCATCCGCTACCGAGGATCGCGGATTCAGTACGCAGCGTCATGCTCATGCAGTAAGCTGTTTCTTCCTTTTACAGGGTATCAGTTTTCATAGTTTGACTCCATGCGGGATCTAAGCTCCCTTACCTTTGACAGGATTGGCAGGTGACGTCGGACAGATCAGCTGTCCGGCTCCTTTGCCCGAAGGCCCAGCAGATGCTCGCTTGGCGAAGCTGCTGGTTCCGGCACCCTATGTGGTGCCGGAGAAGAAGGCCGCAAAAAAGGCCACGGGGACTCAAAAGAGTGCCCGGTGCCAGGAGGTGTCGGATCCATCATCCAACGGTTCCGAGGCGCATTCCTCCCGTGAAGACGAGGAGGAAGAAGAAGAGACCTCTCCCCCTCCAGTGGGAGGAGAGAAGAAAAGGAAGGCCGCCCTCTCTGGGGAGGCCGGACGGTCCAAGAAGGGGAAAACCCTTCCTCCGGACTACTCTACCGACGCCGACGACGGTGAAGAGGAGTGGCCGCCCAGGGCCAAGCCCCTGGCAAAATCGTAAGTATCCAGATACCAGAGTAATTCATAGTATTCGTTTATTGCACAGCTTTCCCTTATGTCGAATATGTTTATGCAGCCCACCCAAAGACCGGCTCGACGCCTCGTTGAGCGGCTCACTGGACTCGTCGGATGTGAAGTCGCTTCCGACGGCTTCCTCCCCCCGTCCTACGGACGACACCGAAGTGTTATCCCAACAGGTTCCAAGCCGGAGGAGATGGTCCTGGAGGCGCCGCAAGGCGACCTCCCTGACTCCAGGAGTAAAGGGGATGAAACCCCCCAGGGCTCCAAGTCCGGCTCTACACCGGACACCGCTCCGGAACCTTCAGAGGTTCCAGAGCCCGGCGGGGGACCTCCTTCCAAGAGGAGCGATCCCACCGTGCCGGTGACCCCCGTCCAACCGGAGGCGCCGGACAATCTGCCGGAGGCGCTCCAAGGTGCCTCCATCGACGAGGAGCACCGCACCATTATGAGTGTGGTGGTCCAGAAGGTTCAGTCCACCAAGAGCGGACTGACTGAAGCTTGTACTAGCCTTTTAACAGGCTTTGAGGTAAGTAAAGAATGTGTAAATAATATTACCGCATAGACAGTAGCCCCTGATGCTCTATTTGGCGTTCGGGAAGAAAAGCCGAATAGAGGATCAAATAAAATTCGCAGGAGTCTAACAAAAAGGAGTCAATATGCATCTGCAGGCTTCTCTGCTTGCGTCCGTCACACTGACTGCGAAAGTGGACATGCTAAAGCAGAACCTCGAGCGGTCCGAGCAAGAGCTCGGGCGTGCCAAGAAGCAGCTCGAGGACAATGAAGGTAAGAAATACCTTGTTTAAATATATATAAAAAGGTGCAATTGCAAAAAATGACAGGATTATCGTGGCTATTGTAGGGGCCACGTCTGAGGTGGTGACCCTTAAGCAAGCGCTGGTCGAGGCCGAGAAGAGGGCGGCCATGGAGCGCACCGAGCGGGAGAAGTATGAGGCCGAGGTTGGCAAGGTACGGCAAGAGCTCCAGGCTCGAGGTGCCTATCGAAAATGCCAAGTCTGCCAAGGCCGAATCCCAGAAGACCCTCTAGGAGTTGGATGAGGTGAAGAAGATAGCGGCGGGTAAGGCATTCTTTATGCAAAGCAAACACATAAACGTGAGTTACTTGTTACTTACCTGAATCCGGAGCTCTCCAGGAGCGTTCGCAGATCTTCCCTGGAGTGTGTCCGATGCCGCCGCATTCTATCAAGCCGAGGAGGGCAGCTCTACAGAGAAGGTGTTCTGGTCTCAGTATGCTGAGGCCGGACACCCCGTGCCCTTGAGCGACCAGCTGAAGCAACTGGTCGAGCTCCACAAGGCGGCCAAACAGACCATGAAGGGCCTCGTAGTTCGGCTGTGGCCTAGAGGGGCTCTGCCTGGGAGCTATTTCGGGTTGGTGCGGCAGCTGGTGGAGGCCTGTCCAAGGCTCGAAGTCATCAAGCGCTCCGTCTGCATTGAAGGTGCTCGTAGGGCCCTTGCCCGTGCTAAGGTGCACTGGGGCAAGCTGGATGCTAAGAAGCTTGTGAAGGACGGGCCACCGCCGGGGAAAGAGCATCGCAAGCCCGAGAATTATTATAAGGATGTTCTGAAGGGTGCCTGCCTTGTGGCGGATGAATGTTCTAGGGATGTAATTTTTGAGTGAAACTTGCTCGTTCTGTCCTGTGCGCTGAAAACTTGTTCATATGTGCTAAGCAATGCTGTTCGGAATTTAAAATATTACCTTCTGTGCGGCTGTTGATCAATTCTGAGAGATGGCAAGTCGTCGGCTTCTGCCCCCGTGCCGCTAGTGATGGGGTGTTCGGGGATAAACCTAAGCGCTCTTTTTCCCATGTTTGGGTCCTTTGAGGGAGGCGCTCAGCCCAGCGAACAAGGCAATCGGACTATAATGCGTGAACACTCTCACTTAGCCATAGAATTCTATAATTTTAAATTTTGGCGAAGCCCCTGGTATTCGGAAGACCGAGTTCGGGGCGCTATCCACGCCTTGGCCGGACAGAGCCGGCTCCTCGCTCTAAGCGGCATAAGTCTTTAGGGACTCAAAAAACCTCTCGAACAGCGACCAGCTCTTGCTTCATCATGACAGTCAGTTTTAGCTTTCTCCACTGAGGTGCTCGACCCAGCTCAACTGGGGCACAATCGCAGTGGTTCTCCTAGTGCTACCTTAGCCGATATAGCGGAACGTAAGGCACCAAAACATAGGAGCCGGGCAAACCCAACTATTGACCCAAGACATGATTCGGAGCCGATGCATATAATGCTATAAGTTCGAGGTGCCGCACTTGTTAAAGTGTTCGGACTTCTCACACCATATTGAGGGGTACTAAAGCCCCTGGCGTATTTTGGTCGTACCAAAGTGTACGGATGCAACATGTCGTTAAGGAACATATATCAAAAAAGAGTAATGCAAAAATAGACAAAAGATATGCATTGTTTATTAAAGAGGGCTGCGATCAAAGAAGGACGATACAAATAATGCGATAAGCAAAAGGTTGGACTATGTAACATGTCCGTTCCAGGGGCAAGCTGCGGAATAGTATGCGAAACAGGTATACTGCTCATGATAGAGACCACCTAGGAGTTCCGTAATGCGGCGTGGCTTGTCTGCTTCCCTGGTTCTTGCATCGTTTGTGCGGCAATTGAACTGCCGAACAGGCCTTCCGAAGAGTGGAGTCCTGAAAGTAAGAGAAAATTAAAAAAATCGGCAGCCCCTGGTGCGGTTTAGGACGTGTTTCGGGCGTGCCATGATGGTGCCCCTCCCCCTGTACCCATGGTATTTCTAGAGCATAGTTATGTACGCGAAGTACTGGTATCGCATTTTTGCGAGGGTTGGGGTTGGGGCCGCATTGCTATGCCTGCTCGGGTCGTGCCAGGCGGTCTTGTTGTAGGTTACTTCGGGCGCGCTTGATGGTGTCCGGTCGTTTAATGGCCGGACTGGAGAACTGCCTGGAGAGGCTGCTTTGTACTTTCGATGCAAGGGCCGCCGTGTGCTCCTCCGTTCGGAGGGAGCGTTCGGTGTTTCCATTGACCGTAATTACTCCTCGAGGGCCTGGCATTTTGAGCTTAAGGTATGCGTAGTGCGGTACCGCATTGAACTTGGCGAATGCGGTTTGCCCGAGCAGTGCGTGATAGCCACTTCGGAATGGGACTATGTCAAACATTAACTCCTCGCTTCGGAAATTATCCGGAGATCCGAAGACCACTTCAAGTGTGACTGAGCCTGTACAGTTGGCCTCTACACCTGGTATTACGCCTTTAAAGGTCGTTTTGGTGGGTTTAATCCTCGAGGGATCTATGCCCATTTTCCGCACTGTATCATGGTAAAGCAGGTTCAGGCTGCTGCCGCCGTCCATAAGGAATCCAGTGAGATGAAATCCGTCAATAATTGGGTCTAGAACCAATGCGGCGAATCCGCCATGACGGATGCTAGTGGGATGGTCCCTTCGATCAAAGGTGATCGGGCAGGAGGACCATGGGTTGAACTTTGGGGCGACTGGCTCTACCGCGTATACGTCCCTTAACGCGTGCTTCCGCTCCCTTTTGGGGACATGGGTTGCGTATATCATGTTCACCGTCCGCACTTGTGGGGGAAAACCCTTCTGTCCACTTTTGTTCGGTGGCCGGGGCTCCTCGTCATCATCGCTGTGCAGCCCTTGTCTTCATTTTCGGCATTTAACATGCCTGCCTGCTTGAACACCCAACAATCCCTGTTGGTGTGATTGGTCGGCTTTTCAGGGGTGCCATGTATCTGGCACAAGCGGTCGAGTATTCGGTCCAAACTGGGCGGCCCCCTAGGATTCCTTTTGAATGGCTTTTTCCGCTGACCAGATTTAGAGCCTCTGAATCCGGCATTAACTGCCGTATCCTCAGTATTGTCGCCGTTAATGCGGCGCTTCTGCTTGTTGCGACGTGACCTGCCACTACTGTCCCTGGTATCCGAATTACCAGGGTTCTTGGTCATATTGTTGCTACGAGCAAGCCAGCTGTCTTCTTCCACACAAAAGTGGGTCATGAGTGTCGTGAGTGCTGCCATAGACTTCGGCTTTTCCTGTCCAAGGTGCCGGGCAAGCCACTCGTCACGGATATTATGCTTGAAGGCTGCTAGGGCCTCAGTGTCCGGATAGTCGACTATTTGATTTTTCTTTGTTAGGAACCGTGTCCAGAATTGCCTGGCCGATTCCTCTGGCTGTTGAATTACGTGACTTAGGTCGTCGGCGTCTGGGGGTCGCACATAAGTGCCCTGGAAATTGTCGAGGAATGCGGCTTCCAGGTCCTCCCAACAACTGATTGATCCTGTTGGCAAGCTATTAAGCCAATGCCGAGCTGATCCTTTAAGCTTGAGTGGGAGGTATTTGATGGCGTGGAAATCATCGCCACGGGCCATGTGGATATGAAGGAGATAATCCTCGATCCATACCGCAGGATCTGTTGTGCCATCATATGATTCGATATTTACGGCTTTGAAACCCTCGGGGTTTTGATGATCCATTATTTCGTCTATGAAGCATAGTGGGTGTGCGGCGCCTCTATACTGGGCTATATCACGACGTAGCTCCAATGAGCTTTGTCTACTGTGTTCGGCCCTGCCGAATTTGTGGCCGGCGTGACGGATGCCGTCTCGAGCTGTGGGGCGCCCACGCGATCCGTAGATCGATCTTGTTTGCCTTGTCTGGTCCTCCAACATATCTCGTAAGTCCGGCGCATATTCCCGTGCCTTGGTACGGGGTGCGGCTTGAGCGGAGGGCCGAGAGGCCTCTCTGTCGCGGCCACGAGGTGGCCGGTCGGCCGCATCAAGTGCTTCCTCCTCTAATCGGGGTAGCAACCTGCGCTTTGGGTAGCTCTTGGAGGGGCGTTCGAGTTTATGCTCTTCGGCCGCAAGGACTTCAGTCCATATATCGACTAGCAAATCTTGATCGGCTCTAAGCTGTTGCTGTTTTTTTAGGCTTCTTGCCGTGGCCATAAGCCTACGTTGAAAACGCTCTTGCTCGACGGGATCCTCTGGCACGGCGAATTTGTCGTCATCGAGGCTTGCCTCGTCTTCGGAGGGAGGCATATAATTATCGTCCTCGACCTCTCTGTCTGCCGCTCTCTCATGAGGGCTGGTTTCTCCATCCTCCTGTGCTAAATCTTGCTGGAGGGGGTTTTCTTTGGCACTTTCCGGAGTATTATTATCTCCTGTGCTGGAATCACCGTATTTGTTTTGGCGGGATTTTGAGCGGCGCCGGTGACGCCGGCGCTTAGGCTATTTCTTGGAGGGGTCATCCTCCGCTGTTCCATCGCCATCTCCTTCTTTTGGGGTGTCCACCATGTATATGTCATATGACGAGGTGGCTTTCCAGGGCCTGATAGGCACTGGTTCTTCATCGTCTCCTTCATCGGCGTCCATACCGTCGATGTCTTCGGAGTCGAAGTCAAGCATGTCAGTTAAGTCGTCGACAGTGGCTACAAAGTGGGTGGTGGGTGGGCTTTGAATTTCTTCATCGTCTGAATCCCAACCTTGCTGACCGTAGTCCGGCCAGGGCTCTCCTGATAAAGAGAGAAACTTCAGTGTCTTCAAAATATCGCCGAAATGCGAGTGCTGAAAGATGTACGCGGCAGTAAACTCCATAATCGGCGCCCAATCGGATTCGATCGGCAGGGGCACGGAGGGTTCGGGGTCCGGAGAGGAGTCCGGCTCCTTGGAGTCACAAGTCTCGCAGAGTGCGGGGCTAGTGTTCGGCTCGATCGCCGTTGGGATCGCAGCCCCCGAGGCGGCGTCCAACCACCCATCCTCGATCGGCGCAGTTGGCTCCGAATTAAGGGTCGAAGCCGATGCGAGTGCGGCCTCCAGGGCACTGTTCGGCGGTAGAGCTAGATCATGCTCGTCGTGACAGTGCGGCACGCTCGGTAGTGGCTCGAATCCGTTGAAGATCAAGTCCCCGCGGATGTCAGCCGTGTAGTTTAAACTTCCAAATCTGACCTGACGGCCAGGGGCATAGCTTTCGATCTGCTCCAGATGGCCAAGTGAATTGGCCCGCAGTGCGAAGCCCTCAAAGACATCAAGCCTGAGATCGTAGAAGCCATTAATGATCGTAGGAGCCATCAAGCCTGACGGCGACGACACAGAGGAACTCTCAATGAAAGCACCAATGTCGGTGTCAAAACCGGCGGATCTCGGGTAGGGGATCCTGAACTGTGCGTCTAGGCCGGATGGTAACAGGAGGCAAGGGACACGAAGTTTTACCCAGGTTCGGGCCCTCTCGAAGGAGGTAAAACCCTACGTCCTGCTTGATTAATATTGATGATATGGGTAGTATAAGAGTAGATCTACCACGAGATCGGAGAGGCTAAACCCTAGAAGCTAGCCTACGGTATGATTGTTGTTGTGTATGTTGTCCTACGGACTAAAACCCTCTGATTTATGTAGACACCGGAGAGGGTTAGGGTTACACAAAGTCGGTTACAATAGTAGGAGATCTGCATATCCGTATCGCCAAGCTTGCCTTCCACGCCAAGGAAAGTCCCTTCCGGACACGGTACGAAGTCTTCAATCTTGTATCTTCATAGTCCAGGAGTCCGGCTGAAGGTATAGTCCGGCCATCCGGACACCCCCTAATCCAGGGCTCCCTCAGAGCGTCTTGTATGATTTGAGTATTTGACTTTTAGTTTACAACAATCTTCCTTGATGTACACACCTTTTGGGAGAGACACACATGAATTGGAATTTATTAGAATACTCTATGTGCTTCACTTATATCTTTTGAGCTAGATAATTTTGCTCTAGTGCTTCACTTATATCTTTTAGAGCACGGTGGTAGTTTTATTTATAGAAATTATTGATATCTCATGCTTCACTTATATTATTTTGAGAGTCTTTTATAACAGCATGGTAATTTTCTTTGGTTATAAAATTAGTCCTAATATGATAGGCATCCAAGATGGGTATAATAAAAACTATCATAAAAAGTGCATTGAATATTATGATAAGTTTGATACTTGATGATTATTTTGAGATATGAAGATGATGATATTGGAGTCATGCTAGTTGAGTAGTTGTGAATTTGAGAAATACTTGTTCTAAAGTTTGTGATTCCCGTAGCATGCACGTATGGTGGACCGTTATGTGATGAAGTCGGAGCATGATTTATTTATTGATTGTCTTCCTTATGAGTGGCGGTCGGGGACGAGCGATGGTCTTTTCCTACCAATCTATCCCCCTAGGAGCATGCGCTTAGTACTTTGTTTCGATAACTAATAGATTTTTGCAATAAGTATATGAGTTCTTTATGACTAATGTTGAGCCCATGGATTATACGCACTCTCACCCTTTCACCATTGCTAGCCTCTCTAGTACCGCGCAACTTTCGCCGGTACCATAAACCCACCATATACCTTCCTCAAAACAGCCACCATACCTACCTATTATGGCATTTCCATAGCCATTCTGAGATATATTTCCATGCAACTTACCACCATTCTGTTTGTTATGACACGTTACATCATTGTCATATTGCTTTGCATGATCATGTAGTTGACATCTTATTTGTGGCAAAGCCACCGTTCATAATTCGTTCATACATGTCACTCATGAGTCATTGCACATCCCGGTACACCGCCGGAGGCATTCATATAGAGTCATATTTTGTTCTAAGTATCGAGTTGTAATTTTTGAGTTGTAAGTAAATAAAAGTGCGATGATCATCATTATTAGAGCATTGTCCCAAGTGAGGAAAGGATGATGGAGACTATGATTCCCCCACAAGTCGGGATGAGACTCCGGACGAAAAATAAATAAAATAAAAAGGAAAAAAAGAGGCCATAAAAAAAGAGAGAAAAGGCCCAAATGAAAAAATGAGAGAAAATGAGAGAAGGGACAATGTTACTATCCTTTTACCACACTTGTGCTTCAAAGTAGCACCATGAGCTTCATGATAGAGAGTCTCCTATGTTGTCACTTTCATATACTAGTGGGAATTTTATATTATATAACTTGGCTTGTATATTCCAATGATGGGCTTCCTGAAAATGCCCTAGGTCTTCGTGAGCAAGCAAGTTGGATGCACACCCACTTAGTTTCTTTTGTTGAGCTTTCATACACTTATAGCTCTAGTGCATCCGTTGCATGGCAATCCCTACTCACTCACATTGATATCTATTGATGGGCATCTCCATAGCCCGTTGATACGCCTAGTTGATGTGAGACTATTTTGTCCTTTTTTTTCTTCTCCACAACCACCACTCTATTCCACATATAGTGCTATGTCCATGCCTCACGCTCATGTATTGCGTGAAGATTGAAAAAGTTTGAGAACGTTAAAAGTATGAAACAATTGATTGGCTTTTCATTGGGGTTGTGCATGATTTAAATACTTTGTGTGATAAAGATAGAGCATAGCCAGACTATATGATTTTGTAGGAATAACTTTCTTTGGCCATGTTATTTTGAGAAGACATGATTGCTTTGTTAGTATGCTTGAAGTATTATTATTTTATGTCAATACTAAACTTTTGTCTTGAATCTTTCGAATCTGAACATTCATGACACAATAAATAAAATTACATTGAGAATTATGCTAGGTAGCATTCCACATCAAAAATTCTGTTTTTATCATTTACCTACTCGAGGACGAGCATGAATTAAGCTTGGGGATGCTTGATACGTCTCCAACATATCTATAATTTTTGATTGTTCCATGCTATTATATTATCTATTTTGGATGTTAATGGGCTTATTTATAGACTTTTATATTATTTTTGAGACTAACCTACTAACCCAAGGCCCAGTGCAAATTGCTGTTTTTTTGCCTATTTTAGTGTTGCGCAGAAAAGGAATATCAAACGGAATCCAAACGGAATGAAACCTTCGGGGGAGTTATTTTTGGAACAAAAGTGATCCAGGGGACTTGGAGTAGACGTCAAGAAAGAAATGAGGTGGCCACGAGGCAGGAGGGCGCGCCTGCCCCTGGGCGCGCCCCACCCCCGTGGGCCCCTCGCAGCTCCACCGACCTACTTCTTCCTCCTATATATATATTCATATACCCTGAAAACGTCCAGGAGCACCACGAAACCCTATTTCCACTGCCGCAACCTTCTGTACCCAAGAGATCCCATCTTGGAGCCTTTTCCGGAGCTCCGCCAGAGGAGGAATCGATCACGGAGGGCTTCTACATCAACACCATAGCCTCTCCGATGATGTGTGAGTAGTTTACCATAGACCTTCGAGTCCATAGTTATTAGCTAGATGGCTTCTTCTCTATCTTTAGATCTCAATACAATGTTCTCCTCGATCTTCTTGGAGATCTATTTGATGTAACTCTTTTTGCAGTGTGTTTGTCGAGATCCGATGAATTGTGGGTTTATGATCAAGTTTATCTATGAACAATATTTGATTCTTCTCTGAAATCTTTTATGTATGATTGGTTATCTTTGCAAGTCTCTTCGAATTATCAGTTTGGTTTGTCCTACTTGATTGATCTTTCTTGCAATGGGAGAAGTGCTTTGCTTTGGGTTCAATCTTGTGGTGTCCTTTCCCAGTGACAGCAGGGGCAGCAAGGCACATATTGTATTGTTGCCATCAAGGATAAAAAGATGGGGTTTATATCATATTGCTTGAGTTTATCCCTCTACATCATGTCATCTTGCCTAATGCGTTACTCTGTTCTTATGAACTTAATACTCTAGATGCATGCTGGATAGCGGTTGATGTGTGGAGTAATAGTAGTAGATGCAGAATCGTTTCGGTCTACTTGTCACAGACGTGATGCCTATATACATGATCATGCCTAGATATTCTCATAATTATGCATTTTTTCTATCAATTGCTCGACTGTAATTTGTTCACCCACCATAATACTTATGCTATCTTGAGAGAAGCCACTAGTGAAACCTATGGCCCCCGGGTCTATCTTTTATCATATAAGTTTCCAATCTATTTTATTTTGCAATATTTACTTTTAATCTATATCATAAAAATACCAAAAATATTTATCTTATTATTATTATCTCTATCAGATCTCACTCTCGTAAGTGACCGTGAAGGGATTGACAACCCCTTTATCGCGTTGGTTGCGAGGTTCTTATTTGTTTGTGTAGGTACGAGGGACTTGCGTGTAGTCTCCTACTAGATTGATACCTTGGTTCTCAAAAACTGAGGGAAATACTTACGCTACTTTGCTGCATCACCCTTTCCTCTTCAAGGGAAAACCAACGCAGTTCTCAAGAGGTAGCAGTTACCTCATCTCGAGAGCCAGCATGTTGGTGCCCGAAGCGGCTCAGGCAACTCACCACTACGACGAGGGCACACATGATGCGGAGGCCTCGCCCTCTTCCATGTCCAAGGAGCCAATCATCATCGATATCTCCGACAATGAGGAGTAGCTTGTCTTATTACCTCACTATAAGGACCCATGTTCAGTTTGCTAGGTACTGCCTTTCCTTAACAAATTCTAGTGAATTGTGCTATCTACTTTTACCATGAAATCTTCTGCTCTAGTGTATATGTTCTATATGTCGTGCAATGTGCTGTTCAATTAACTGCTTGGTTCAATTCTGCAAATGTGATGTTTAATTCTTTAGGGTGCAATTTTCCAAGTTGTCAAGCATGTCTGGTTTGGTTAACTGTCTGATCTTCTATTAGGAGTATGTTATATTGTGTAATGTGGTGCTCAGTTAACGTTTGGTTCATTTGTTGTGGTGTTTAGTTAACTGTTTGGTTCAATTCTGCAATGCGATGTTCAATTGTTGTGGGTGCATTCTATTATTGTATACCATGCGAGAAATAAATCGAATTTGGTTGTACTAAATACATGAGAAACAAATACAATTGCTATATTTCCAAGTTGTTAAGCATGCTTGATTTGTTTAACTCTCTGATCTTCTATTAGGAGTATGTTATATTGTGCAATGTGGTGCTCAGTTAACGTTTTGGTTCATTTGTTGTGTTGTTTAGTTAACTGTTTGGTTCAATTCTGCAATGCGATGTTCAATTGTTGTGGGTGCATTCTGTTATTGTATACCATGTGAGAAATAAATCAAATTTGGTTGTACTAAATACATGAGAAATAAATACAATTGCTATATTTCCAAGTTGTTAAGCATGCTTAGTTTGGTTAATTGTCTGATCTTCTATTGCGAGTATGTTATATTGTGCAATGTGGTGCTCAGTTAACGTTTGGTTCATTTGTTGTGGTGTTTAGTTAACTGCACGTGAATGGTCCGTTGTCTAATAGCACATTATTGTGCAATTGCAGGAACCATTGTAATATTTAGGTTTTTAACAATTTGGTCTTGCAGATGTAGGTCCTGCTGTCAGATGTTTTGACCCACTGTTCAACCCTTTTTGCATATGCAAAAATGAGTTGTCCATGAATATCAATCAAGTCAAGAAACTCAGAAAGATTGTTAGGATAAAGAAATTAGCGACAAAAAACAACAAGATCTTTGAGTGCACAATGAAGAAGACATCAGTTCACTACAAGATGGTACTAACTATTATACCTTGCCTTTTTTGTTCCTTTGCCCCATTTCCAATATAGAGAAGATATTTATGCACATCCTTGTTTTTAGGCCTTTCCAAAGTAGTTCACTGATGATTACCTCTCAAACCACCTCTATGGTCAGGAGGCGAGGAAGGTTTTCATACAACACCCACAGTTCAATATTGAAGTGTTTCTGAAGAGGACGAAGGACGGATGGTCAATCATCCACAAGCACTGGCCTAAAGTTGCAAAGACCTTCAACATGAATGAAGGATCAATATTCGCCTTCCACTTTAGCAGTTTTCTAGATGAGATGCATCTGTCTATATACCGTCTATGGTGCTAATTTCGAAAGGTTCTACATGTTGCATGTGAAACTTGGTGCTGGTGTAGTTGTGTAATGGGGTAGCTGAGTGCTGAAGCTATATCATGTTATACTCTGATGTATTTCAATTATGAAATCCTGCTTCCTTAATATGGAAAAGAAATATATTATGTGCTTAATATGAATTTCAAATAGATTAATAAATGGATTATTAATAATAGGGAAATTAGCCTGCTAATGGTGAATTAGCCTGCTGATTGGGTTTTTCTTTTGCAAACAGTTATTGAGAAAATACCGTGGGCGATGACCTCAGGAAACGCACATAGTTTCTAGGAATAAACCGTGTTGGATCAATGAACAATAACACACGACCTTCTCTTGAAAACTGTTTGCGTTAGGCCACCTTGCGCAAACATTTATGACATAAAAACTGTGTGTGATGGACAACCTTTGCCACACAGTTTTTTCTACGCACCGTGTGTGATGCATTCAATAATGCAAACGATAAAATCGTTAATATCGTGTGCAATGGCAACGCTATCACAAACGATTTAACAGGGAAAATTGTGTGTGATGTACCTGTGAACGGAAATGTTTTCCTTGGAGCGACTGTGTGGGATGTACATACGAATGGAAACGTTTAGCGGGGACTGACTATGTGGGATGTACTTGCAACCGGAAACAATTTCGCCTGTATAATTGTAATTTTTAGCTCTATTGTACGTATTTCCATATTTGAGCGCTCGCCGGTTGCACACGACCTCATTTTTCCGAATGTGTGTGCCAGGAGGGCATATCCCCGATGGTTTCTGGGTCGTGTGGGAAGGACCCCCCTATTGCCGTCACTCACTAGGCGACGGTTCCAAATGCCGTCGTGGAAAGGGGTTAAAAACCATTTGTATAGCACCGACGCGTACCAGTGCTAGTGCAATCTCTCAAGAGTGCTAATATAATTGGATCATATAACCAACCCTCAAAGTGTGATGAAGAATCACTCCAAAGTTGCTATCTAGTGGAGAACGTAAGAAGAAATCGTTTGTAGGGTATGAAACCACCTCGAAGCTATTCTTTCCGATCGATCTATCAAAGAGTTCGTACTAAAATAACAGCAAATAATTTAAGATTCATAATACTCAATCCAACACAAAGTACCTCAAAGAGTGCCCCAAGATTTCTACCGGAGAAACAAAGACAAGAACGTGCATCAACCCCTATGCATAGATTACCCTAATGTCACCTCGGGAATCCGCGAGTTGAGTGCCAAAACATATATCAAGTGAATCAATACGATACCCCATTCTCACCACGAGTATTCATATGCAAGAAATATATCAAGTGATCTCAAATCCATAGAAGTATTCAATCCAATAACAACGAAATCTCAAAGGGAAAAACTCAATTCATCACAACAAAATAGAGAGGGGAAAACACCATATGATCTGACTATATTAACAAAGCCCGCGATACATCAAGATCGTGACATCTCAAGAACATGAGAGAGAGAGAGATTAAAAACATAGCTACTGGTACAAACCCTCAACCCCGAGGGTGGACTACTCCCTCCTCATCTTGGTGGCCGTCGGAGATGATTCCCCCCTCCGGCAGGGTGCCGGAACAGGGTCTAGATTGGTTTTCGCTAGCTACAAAGCCTTGCGGCGGCGGAACTTCTGATCTAGGTTAACCCGAAGGTTTTTTGGAATATTTGGGATTTCATAGGGCAAAGAGGGGGTGCGGGAGTCCACCGAGGTGGGCACAACCCACCACCCCCAGGTGCTGCTCTAGCCCATCGGGAGTCTTCTGGTCCATAAAAAATCCAGAAAAAGTTTCGCGGTGTTTGGACTTCGTTTGATATTGATTTCCCGCGATGTAAAAAACAAGCAAAAAACAACAACTGGCACTAGGCATTGGGTCAATAGGTTAGTCCCAAAAATGATATAAAGTTGCTATAAAATGATTGTAAAACATCCAAGAATGATAATGTAACGGCATGAATACTTCATAAATTATAGACACGTTGGAGACATATCAGCATCCCCAAGCTTAATTCCTACTCGTCCTCGAGTAGGTAAATGATAAAAGAAATAATTTATGAAGTGTGGATGCTAGCAAAGTGCACAAGTTTGATCAATGAAAATTTAAATCACTTATCCTAGCATCATAACAACAATTATTTCTCATAAAACTTGTCATGTTAAAGTGGCAACCAATTCACATGTTAAGGTTCAAACAATGAATTCTCTTGAAACTCAACAACCCATGTTCTCAGTCACCAAGCAATTGCAATTCAACTTATTCAATAGAGTCTAAGTAAGAGCTCCACATACTCAACCATCATATAGTCTTCTATGATTGATAACACTCGCCGCATACACATGAGCAAAACGTTTCAACCGGACACATAGAAAGATAGGGGCTTATAATTTCGCCTTCCAACGTATTCACCTCAAGGGTGATGTCAACAATAATAACTCATGCTACCCATATCCAACTGGATATATGTGCCTAGATCTTTCCTCACCACATGATGCTTGCCAAAAGACAAAACTAAAAAGGAATAGAGAGAAAAACTTTGACTCTGGCATGAAAGTAAATACATAAAAGTAAAAGATAGGCCCTTCGCAGAGGGAAGCAGAGGTTGCCATGTGCTTATTAGTTTGTATGCTCAACCCCTTAGTGCAAAAGAATGTCACATTATATTGCCCCTTATGATAGCAACCTTTATTATGCAGTCTGTCAGTTTTATTCTTTACCATCACAAATTCGTACAATGCTGAATTTTCTCTTACACTAAATGATCTAACACTTTTAGAAGCAATTTTTATTGCCTTATTGCACTGATGACAACTTACTTGCAGGATCTTATTCAATCCTTAGGTAGGTAAGGTGGACTCTTGAAAATAAGATTTGGTTTTAAGGGTTTTTGGATGCACAAGTAGTATCTCTGCTTGGTGCGGAATTTTTGGCTAGCAAAGATGGGGACAGGCACCACATGTTGAAGGATCTATGACAACTTCTATGTGAATATGAACAAACATAAACCATTACATTGTCTTCCATGTCCAACATCAACAATTTTGGCATATAATATTTTGATGGGGGCTCACAATCACAAAAGATTTCCAAGATAGTGTATTTGCATGTGAAAGTTCTCTTCCTTCTACTAATCATTCATGAATTGCTTGTATGACCAATATTGTGATTGTCAAGCCTCAAAAGATTTCACTTTCTAAACCCAATGTGAAGCTACCACTAGGCATGATATGATTTCAACTTCATGACATTCAATTTATTCAACAATTTACTCGTAGGATATAAGTGAAGCACAAGAGTAAATGACAAGTTCCTCCAAAAAAATATAAGTGAAGATCAAGCGAGTAGTTATGTAAATGGGTAGCTATTTGAGGACTCTCTCTTATTTAAAAACTTTGAGATCTAAGTAATTTTTTAAAACATCAAGCAAAAACAAAATAAAATGACATTCTAAGAATATCACAACTCATGTGAAGAAGCAAAAACTTAGGCTCAACCAATACTAACCGATAATTGTTGAAGAAGAAAGATGGGATGCCTACTGGGGCATCCCCAAGTTTAGATGCTTAAGACTTCTTGAAATATTATCTTGGGGTGCCTGCTACGTCTTGAGTTTGCGTTGGATTTCCCTTAGGAGGAAAGGATGATGCAATAGAGTAGCGTAAGTATTTCCCTCAGTTTTTGAGAACCAAGGTATCTATCTAGTAGGAGGCCACGCTCAATTCCCTCGTACCTGCACAAAACGATAGCTACTCACAGCCAACGTGATTAGGGGTTGTCAATCCCTTCACGGTCACTTATGAGAGTGAGGTCTGATAGATATAATATTTTTGGTATTTTTGGTATAAAGATGCAAAGTAAAAGTAAAAGGCAAAGTAAAAAAGCAAAGCAAGATTAAAGTAATGGAGATTGATATGATGAGAATAGACCTGGGGGCCATAGGTTTCACTAGTGGCTTCTCTCAAGAGCATAAGTATTCTACGGTGGGTGAACAAATTACTGTTGAGAAATTGCCAGAATTGAGCATAGTTATGAGAATATCTAGGCATGATCATGTATATAGGCATCACGTCCGTGACAAGTAGACCGAAACGATTCTGCATCTACTACTACTACTCCACTCATCGACCGCTATCCAGCATGCATCTAGAGTATTAAGTTAAAAAACAGAGTAATGCTTTAAGCAAGATGACACGACGTAGAGAGATAAATTCATGCAATATGAAATAAACCCCATCTTGTTATCCTCAATGGCAACGATGCAATACGTGCCTTGCTTCCCCTTCTGTCACTGGGAAAGGACACCGCAAGATCGAACCCAAAGCTAAGCACTTCTCCCATGGCAAGAACTACCAATCTAGTTGGCCAAACCAAACGGATAATTCGAAGAGACTTGCAAAGATAACCAATCATACATAAAAGAATTCAGAGAAGATTCAAATATTATTCATAGATAGACTTGATCATAAACCCACAATTCATCGGTCTCAACAAACACACCGCAAAAAGAAGATTACATCGAATAGATCTCCACAAGAGAGGGGGAGAACTTTGTATTGAGATTCAAAGAGAGAGAAGAAGACATATAGCTACTAACTATGGACCCGAAGTTCTGAGGTAAACTACTCACACTTCATCAGAGAGGCTATGATGATGTAGAACCCTCCGTGATGACGGCCCTGTTCTGGCGGAGCTCCGGAATAGGCCCCAAGATGGGATCTCGTGGATACAGAAAGTTGCGGTGGTGGAATTAGGTTTTTGGCTCCGTCTTTGTTTGTTTGGGGGTACGTAGGTATATATAGGAGGAAGGAGTACGTCGGTGGAGCTCCGAGGGGCCCACGAGGCAAGGGGGCGCGCCCTAGGGGGGCGCCCCCACCCTCGTGACCGCCTCTTTTGTTCCTTGGAGCAGGGTCCAAGTCTCCTGGATCACGTTCGGTGAGAAAATCATGTTCCCGAAGGTTTTATTCCGTTTGGACTCCATTTGATATTCCGTTTCTTCGAAACACTGAAATAGGCAAAAAACAGCAATTCTGGGCTGGGCCTCCGCTTAATAGGTTAGTCCCAAAAGTAATATAAAAGTGGAAAATAAAGCCCAATATAGTCCAAAACAGTAGATAATATAGCATGGAGCAATCAAAAATTATAGATACGTTGGAGACGTATTAGGCATCCCCAAGCTTAATTCCTGCTCGTTCTCGAGTAGGTAAATGATAAAAAGAGAATTTTTGATGCGGAGTGCTACTTGGCATATGTCGGATTCGCGGGTTCCGGCAGACCCTTAAGGTTCGAACACTGGGGTGCGCGTGGAAATCACGTCTTCTACCTCCCCGTCTCGCAAGGATCTAAACTACTAAAAGAACTGCACATGAGACACAAGATTTATACTGGTTCGGGCCACCATTGTGGTGTAATACCCTACTCCAGTGTGTGGTGGATGGATTGCCTCCTGAGGCTGGTGATGATGAACAATACAAGGAAGAACAGCCTCACAAGGGTCTGTTCTTGGCTGGGTGATGAACTGCTAGGATGAGTTCAGTCACCTCTCTCTCTCCTTTCCAGATGCCTCTACCCTAGGGGTGGCTAGTCCGATTTATAGTGGCCCTAGTCCACTTCCCAAATATTGAGCGGGAAGGGAGCCAACAATGGCGGGCTAATTTGAAGGGGAACATCTAGTACACTTATCCTGACTAAAGTTGGTCTTCGCCTACCAAAGGCTCTGTGGTGACGCCGTGCTGGGCTCCATGGTGACCTCCGTCTCGTAGTCCGCCTGGTCTTGGTCTCGTTGCACCGAAATGGCAACCTTTGCCTGATGCCTCGGTACTCCGTGGCTGCGCTTGCCCCCCTTGCACCAAAGAGGAAAGAAGGACGCTGCGTGCGCTGGCGCCCGCCTGGCATCCTGAGTCATCATGGCTTACGTCATGGGCACCTCGCGAGGTGCCCCGCCTTGACATCTCCGCCTCCTCGTGAGCCAGCCTGACGAGGCTGCGCCTGAGGATGCGCCGTGTCGTCCGCCTCGCGAGGCTTGGCCCCTCGCGAGGGTCTTGAACCCTGTGCTGATGAAGATGGGCCATGTTGGGCCCCCATTTGAGCCACGCCGCAGGCCGCAGGCAGGCAAGTCTGGGGACCCCCATTCCCAGAACGCCGATAGTAGCCCCCGGGCCCAAGGCGCGCCCGGACTTGGCCGTGCTGAGAGGCGAAAGGGCAAGGGTGAAGCGCCGCGGGCCCTAACAGCCTGCAGCCTTGGGCGCCGCGTGGCGGTTGATTGGACGTGGGCGTCTCCACTTCCCCATGACGCCTCGGTGATCGCGCGAGTTGGACAAGTCCCTGCATGCAAATCGTGTCATGATTACCTGTGATCGGGGAGGCCGGCGGTTGGCCTTCGCCGGCTATAAGTACGGAGCCGTGCGTGCCCTTCCAGTCCATCTCTCCTTGCTTTCTCCTTTGCCTCAGTTCTTGCTTCGTCTTGGTGTGATGGCTCCAATTCGCCGGTTCTCTGCAGCGGAGAAGGGAAAGGCTCCTCGAGAGGGGCCAGACCCGCTCCCGCCGAAGAAGCGACTCGCCCTTTGCAGCCGGGACGAGGAGGGTCGTTAGGTGGTGGTGAGGCCCTGGCGCGAGCGGGCTCTGCCGGGGTTCCCGCTTCCCTTGTATGCCCACGTCGAGGGCCCCGAAGGTGTCGATGCTGATCCCCACGGCCAGCGCCGTCGTCGGCGCCGTCGGGTCACGAAGGCGTGGGTTGTTCCTCCTGGAGTCCATGCCGAGGGCTCCTCCCATGAGTTCGTGCTCCATGTCGCCATTCCTCTCCAGTCCTGGATCCGTCTGCCTCCCTTCTTCGCCTCCATCGTCCCTCCAAGAGGGCCCCTGGAGCTCTGGCTGCAGCACGCCGACTGTAGCGCCCTCGCGACCGAGGCTGAGGTCGTGGTCGCTGCCCCGGGTGAGGTCTACATGTCCTGCGGCTGGAGAGAGATCGCCCGGGTCTGCAGGGAAAGGGGCATCTTCGCGGTCCACTTGGAGTACGATGGCGCTGCGGTGATGTTCTTGAAGGTCTTCGACTCAAACGGGCGCCGGCTGGAATGTTGCCCCGGGAGAGGTGGCCAGGACCTTGCCCTGGTGAGGGCTAGGCCCGTCGACCACTCCCTTGGCGGGGGCGCCGGAGGGTCCAGCGACTCCAGCGAAATCTTCGCGACTCCGGAGACGAGCGACGACAGCTACGAGCCCCCGAGCCGGCGCCGATCCCGGAGCTGGGCGGGCTCGTTAGGCCGTCGCTGACCCTGATCTAGATGGGGTTGGCGCCGGCGTCCGGTGGTCCACTGTTGATGATGGCATCTTTCGTAGGAGCTCGTGCAGTTAGCATCCCTTAGGATCCGTTCCCTGCGAGGAATCAAAATGCGCCCCACGGGGGCTTGTAAGGTGCATGTAGTCCCGTTTGTTAATACATAACTTTTGCTATCGATCCATGTGAGTTGCTGATTCCGTTGTAGTTCAGTCCTCCCTTTCGCACCTCGCGAGGCTTGGTGCTCTGCATCGACAGGTCCCAGTCCCAAGGCGGCGTCAGCCGTAGCTGGTATGCCAGGTCGCGATGCCGTGGTCAAGGCCAGGAGGTGAGCGACCCGGGGTCCGGTAAGAGCCCCTGAGTCGCGATGCTCAGGAGGTCCCCTTTGGCGCCCAAGCAGCCGTCGTTTGGTGAGAAAGGGAAGCAACGTCGCTAGTACGGAATTTCTTTAGGTGCGGGGGCAGTGCCACGGTAGCCAGTGCTTTGGGGCGGTGACTTATCTCGAGAGTCGGGGATTATTCCTGTGTTCCGTCGGGTCCGCGCGTCGGTAGGAGCGGAATCGCTCGGCAAGGTCCTTGCGAGCCCCTTCTCCCTTGCCTCTGCTCCCCTTTCTGCTCTACGTCCTCGGGTCCCGGCCCTCGAGCTGGTCTCACCGTCGCTGGTATGCCAGGTCGCGATGCCGTGGTCAAGGCCAGAGGGTGAGGGCTGGAGAGCCAGTAGGAGCCCTGAGTCGCGATGCTCAGGCGCCCCCCCTTTAATGTGCAAGCGGTTTGCGCGGGTGAGGGTGAAGGGAGCCTCGTGAGGGCCTTGACCGGCGCGGTTCCCTCCAAGGATCCTGCAGATTCATCACAGAAAGAAGATGGGGTTGCCATGGCAGTCATTAGTTGATCGTTAGCTGCTCAAGAGTTCGCTGGTTGAAGCAGGTGAGGTGTATCTGGGCACCCGTGAGCCAGCGCGGGACTCACGAGGCCCTACCTCTAGGCGGGTTGCGCCTGGCACTGGGCCGTATCTTGAGGTGTGTCCCTGCAAAATTTGGTTAGATGCCGGCACTCTACGTCCTCGGGTCCCGGCCCTCGAGCTTGTCTCAGCCGTCACTGGTATGCCAGGTCGCGATGCCGTGGACAAGGCCAGAGGGTGAGGGCTGGAGAGCCAGTAAGAGCCCTGAGTCGCGATGCTCAGGCACCCCCCCTTTAACGTGCAAGTGGTCGACATGGAGAAGAAGGGATGCCGTGGACGGGCATAAAGTAATCAAGAGTGATAGGCAAATGCATAGTTGGAAATAAACGCGAGGGAGATACACGCCACTGGGCCTGGCCCGAGCGGTCTGGGGATGATGCAGCCCGAGGGGCGCCCCCAACAAAGCAAACTAACGACCGAGAAATAAAAGGGGGTACATGCCGCAGGGGCGGACCCACGCGGCCTGGGAGTGATGCAACCCTGGGAGGGCGCTCCCAGCTGGGAATGAAGCTTGAAAGATGTCACCTGAGGATATCATCGGCGAAGTGGCGTTGGTGCAGCAGGCTCGATGGGCTGTAGAAGCCGATCCTCATGAGCCCCCAGGCCCTGGGGCCTCGGGAGGCTCCGGAAGCACTGGTGGCTCCTTGCGAGCTGTCCCCGTCTCCGCCAGGGCCGCGGAATGCCTGTCTTCCTGAGCCTCCTTGATGCCCCTCGTGAGGCGTTGGTACGCCGCAGCCATGCTCGGCAGGCCGTAAGGCATGCGAACATAGCTGTGGGGTGGACCCCTGCAGCGCCCCACTCGCGAGGGCCAGAGGCGCTCCGTTGCGGCGATCTGATTGAGCCCCAGTATGTTGACACAGACGCGCAGCCCGCCATCCTCGCCTGGATGTGGAGCCGCAGCTGGTGGACGACGGCAACCTCTCATGACCCTTGACTCCTGTAGTTCTTGAATGGCCTTGTTAACGAACTCCTGTTGATCTGACCTTCCTTTCCTGGCTCCTTCTCGAGGGAAACGTGCTTCGAAGCACGCCTCCAGATGGTGCCCAAGCGCCTCCCTCGTGACCCTAGCTAGGTCGGTGGCCCTCCAGGTGAGAGCTCCCGAGCCCTGCCTGAGGAGGGCGCCGGGCGCGCCTTCCTATGCGATGGATGGAGGTTCCCCCTGGGCAGACGTGGGCCTAGAGGGGCCTACCTCCTGAGGGGCTGAGCCTGACGACGTCTTCTTCTTCTTGGGGGTGGTCTCAGGAAGCCTCCTGCTTCCACGATCTGGGTCTTCTAGCGACGCGGCCTGAAAGGCTCGCTCCAGGGAACACACTGCATCCTTCTCTTCACAAGGCACCGTGATGACGCCGCCACTTCCTGGCATCGTGAGGACGTTGTAGCCGTGGTGAGTCACAGCCATGAACTTGGCCAGCGCTGGGTACCCGAGGATGGCGTTGTACGGCAGGCGGATGTGGGCGACATCAAAGTCGATGAGCTCGGTGCAGTAGTTGCTGCGGGCCCCAAAGGTGACAGGGAGGCGGGCCTGCCCGATCGGGACTGTGGAACCGTCGGTGATTCCGGAGAAAGGCTTGGTTGGCTAAAGCTGGTCATAGGGCACTTGGAGGTTGTTGAATGTTTCCACGGATAGGACGTTGAGCCCTGCCCCTCCGTCGATGAGGGTCTTGGTGACCAGCACGTTGCTGATGACTGGGGAGCAAAGCATCGGGAGGTCTCCGGCTGTGGCTGCGCACTTGAGCTGGTCTGCTGAGCTGAACATGATGGTGCACGCCGACCACCTGAGGGGGCGCGTAGCTTCGAGCTTGGGGAGAACTGCATTCACTTCGCGGGCAAACTGCTTGAAGATACGTTGAGAGGCTGGGGCTTGAGCTCCGCCCAGGATGCAGGCGATTGCGCGTGGCTCTTGGAAGCCCCCAGCCCCCTCGTCTTGATGGCGGTCTTCGTTCTGTTGGGGAACGTAGCAGAAATTCAAAATTTTCCTACGTATCATCAAGATCTATCTATGGAGAAACCAGCAACGAGGGGAAGGAGAGTGCATCTACATACCCTTGTAGATCGCTAAGAGGAAGCGTTCAAGTGAACGGGGTTGATGGAGTCGTACTCGTCGTGATCCAAATCACCGATGATCCTAGTGCCGAACGGACGGCACCTCCGCGTTCAACACACGTACAGCCTGGTGACGTCTCCCACGCCTTGATCCAGCAAGGAGAGAGGGAGAGGTTGAGGAAGACTCCATCCAGCAGCAGCACAACGGCGTGGTGGTGATGGAGGAGCGTGGAAATCCTGCAGGGCTTTGCCAAGCACCACGGGAGAGGAGAAGTACTTGGGAGAGAGGAGAGGGCTGCACAAAAGGCAAAGGGGTGTCTCAAGAGGCCCTCCTACCCTCACTATATATAGGGAGCCCAAGGGGGGGGGGTGCGCCAGCCCTAGGAGATCCAATCTCCTAGGGGGGCGGCGGCCAGGGGAGGTTTCCCTCCCCCCCAAGGCACCTAGGAGGTGCCTTACCCCCTTGGGACTCTTCCTTAGGGTTCCCCCCCACCCTAGGCGCATGGGCCCTAGGGGGAAGTGGCGCCCCAGCCCACTTTGGGCTGGATCCCTTCCCAGTTCAGCCCATGGGACCCTCCGGGATAGGTGGCCCCACCCGGTGGGCCCCCGGGACCCTTCTGGTGGTCCCGGTACAATACCGATGACCCCGAAACTTGTCCCGATGGCCGAAATAGGACTTCCTATATATTAATCTTTACCTCCGGACCATTCTGGAACTCCTCGTGACGTCCGGGATCTCATCCGGGACTCCGAACAACATTCGGTAACCACATACAAACTTCCTTTATAACCCTAGCGTCATCAAACCTTAAGTGTGTAGACCCTACGGGTTCGGGAGACATGCAGACATGACCGAGACGTTCTCCGGTCAATAACCAACAGCGGGATCTGGATACCCATGTTGGCTCCCACATGTTCCACGATGATCTCATCGGATGAACCACGATGTCAAGGACTTAATCAATCCCGTATACAATTCCCTTTGTCTATCGGTATGTTACTTGCCCGAGATTCGATCGTCGGAATCCAATACCTAGTTCAATCTCGTTACCGGCAAGTCTCTTTACTCGTTCCGTAACACATCATCCCGTGATCAACTCTTTGGTCACATTGCGCATATGATGATGTCCTACCGAGTGGGCCCAGAGATACCTCTCCGCTTACACGAAGTGACAAATCCCAGTCTCGATTCGTGCCAACCCAACAGACACTTTCAGAGATACCTGTAATGTACCTTTATAGCCACCCAGTTACGTTGTGACGTTTGGTACACCCAAAGCACTCCTACGGTATCCGGGAGTTGCACAATCTCATGGTCTAAGGAAATGATACTTGACATTAGAAAAGCTTTAGCATATGAACTACACGATCTAGTGCTATGCTTAGGATTGGGTCTTGTCCATCACATTATTCTCCTAATGATGTGATCCCGTTATCAATGACATCTAATGTCCATGGTCA
The DNA here is from genome assembly GCF_002162155.2 of Triticum dicoccoides. Lineage (NCBI taxonomy): Eukaryota > Viridiplantae > Streptophyta > Magnoliopsida > Poales > Poaceae > Triticum > Triticum dicoccoides. The sequence goes on from NC_041388.1 coordinate 242,687,309, forward strand.
GGAAACCGTGACCATCTGTTGATCAACGAGCTAGTCAACTAGAGGCTCACTAGGGACATGGTGTTGTCTATGTATCCACACATGTATCTGAGTTTCCTATCAATACAATTATAGCATGGATAATAAACGATTATCATGAACAAGGAAATATAATAATAACTAATTTATTATTGCCTCTAGGGCATATTTCCAACAGTCTCCCACTTGCACTAGAGTCAATAATCTAGTTCACATCGCCATGTGATTAACACTCACAGGTCACATCGCCATGTAACCAACATCCAAAGAGTTTACTAGAGTCAATAATCTAGTTCACATCACTATGTGATTAACACTCAATGAGTTCTGGGTTTGATCATGTTGCTTGTGAGAGAGGTTTTAGTCAACGGGTCTGAACCTTTCAGATCCGTGTGTGCTTTACAAATCTCTATGTCATCTCCTAGATGCAGCTACCACGCTCTATTTGGAGCCATTTCAAATAACTGTTCTACTTGGAGCTATTCTAAATTGTTGCTCCATTATATGTATCCGGTATCTCTACTCAGAGCTATCCGGATAGGTGTTAAGCTTGCATCGATGTAACCCTTTACGACGAACTCTTTTACCACCTCCATAATCGAGAAAAGTTCCTTAGTCCACTAGTTACTAAGGATAACTTTGACCACTGTCCTGTGATCCATTCTTGGATCACTCTTGTACCCCTTGACTGACTCATGGCAAGGCACACTTCAGGTGCGGTACACAGCATAGCATACTGTAGAGCCTATGACTTAAGCATAGGGGATGACCTTCGTCCTTTTCTCTCTATTCTGCCGTGGTCGAGCTTTAAGTCTTAACTTCATACCTTACAACTCAGGCAAGAACTCCTTCTTTGACTGATCCATCTTGAACACCTTCAAGATCACGTCAAGGTATGTGCTCATTTGAAAGTACCATTAAGCGTTTTGATCTATCCTTATAGATCTTAATGCTCAATACTCAAGTAGCTTAATCCAGGCTTTCCATTGAAAAACACTTTCCAAATAACCCTATATGCTTTCCAGAAATTCTACATCATTTCTGATCTATGATATGTCGACAACATATATTCATCAGAAATTCTATAGTGCTCCCACTCACTTCTTTGGAAATACAAGTTTCTCATAAACTTTGTATAAACCCAATATCTTTGATCATCTCATCAAAGTATACATTCCAACACCGAGATGCTTACTCCAGTCCTCAGAAGGATAGCTAGAGCTTTGCATACTTATTAGCATCTTTCAGGATTGACAAAACCTTCCGGTTGTATCACATACAACCTTTCCTCAAGAAAAATCGTCGAGGAAACAATGTTTTGACATCCTATCTGCAAGATTTCATAAATAACGCAGTAATCGCTAATATAATTCCAACAGACTCTTAGCATCGCTACGAGTGAGAAAGTCTCACCGTAGTCAACTCCTTGAACTTGTCAGAAAACATCTTAACGACCAGTCGAGCTTTCTTAATGGTGACATTTACCATCATTGTCCGCCTTTCTTTTAAAATCCATCTATACTCAACAGCCTCACGACCATCGAGCTGTTCTGTCAAAGTCTACACTTTGTTTCCATACATGGATCCTACCTCGGATTTTATGGCCTCGGGCCATTTATCGGAATCCGGGCACACCATCGCTTCTCCATAGCTCGTAGGTTTATTGTTGTCTAGCAACACGACTTCCAAGACAGGACTACGTACCACTCTGAAGTAGTATGCATCCTTGTCATCCTACGAGGTTTGGTAGTGACTTGATCTGAAGTTTCATGATCACTATCATAAGCTTCCACTTCAATTGGTGTAGGTGCCACAGGAACAACTCTTTGTGCCCTGCTATTCACTAGTTGAAGTAACGGTTCAATAACCTTATCAAGTCTCCACCATCCTTCCACTCAATTCTTTCGAGAGAAACTTTTCCTCGAGAAAGGACCCGATTCTAGAAACAATCCCTTATTGCTTTCGAATCTGAGACAGAAGGTATACCCAACTGTTTTGGGTGTCCTATGAAGATGCATTTATCCGCTTTGGGTTCGAGCTTATCAGCCTGAAACTTTTTCACATAAGCATCGCAGCCCCAAACTTTTTTAAAGAAATGACAGCTTAGGTTTCTCTAAACCATAGTTCATACGGTGTCATCTCATCGGAATTACGTGGTGCCCCTTTTAAAGTGAATGCGGTTGTCTCTAAAGCCTAACCCATAAACTATCGTGGTAATTCGATAAGAGACATCATGGTATGCATCATATCCAATAGGGTGCAATTATGATGTTTGGACACACCATCACACTATGGTGTTCCAGGCTGTATTAGTTTGTGAAACAATTTCCACAATGTCTTAATTCTGCGCCAAACTCGTAATTCAGATATTCATCTCTATGATCATATCATAGATATTTTATCCTCTTGTCACGACGATCTTTCAACTTCACCCTGAAATTACTTGAACCTTTCAATAATTCAGACTCATGATTCATCAAGTAAATATACTCAACATCTACTCAAATCATCTGTGAAGTAAGAACATAACGATATCCACTACATGCCTCGGCACTCATTGGACTGCACACATCAATATGTATTACTTCCAACAAGTTGCTTTCTAGTTCCATTTTACTGAAACCGAGGCTTTCAGTCATTTTGCCCATGTGGTATGATTTGCATGTCTCAAGTGATTCAAAAATCAAGTGAGTCCAAACGGTCCATTTGCATGGAGTTTCTTCATGCATATACACCAATAGACATGGTTCGCATGTCTCAAACTTTTCAAAAACGAGTGAGCCCAAAAGATCCATCAACATGGAGCTTCTTCATGCGTTTTATACCGATATGACTTACGTGGCAGTGCCACAAGTAGGTGGTACTATCATTACTATCTTTTGGCATGAACATGTGTATCACTACGATCGAGATCCAATAAACCATTCATTTTAGGTGTAAGACCATTGAAGGTATTATTCAAATAAACAGAGTAACCATTATTCTCCTTAAATGAATAACCATATTGAGATAGACATAATCCAATCATGTCTATGCTCAACGCAAACACCAATCTCGATGGTAGAGGGAGCTTGCGATGCTTGATCATATCAACATTGGAAACACTTCCAACACATATCGTCAGCTCACCTTTAGCTAGTCTCCATTTATTCCGTAGCTTTTATTTTGAGTTACTAATACTTAGCAACCGAACCGGTATCTAATACCCTGGTGCTACTAGGAGTACTAGTAAAGTACACATCAACACAATGTATATCCAATATACTTCTATCGACCTTGCCAGCCTTCTAATCTACAAAGTATCTAGGGTAATTCTGCTCCAGTGGTTGTTCCCCTTATTACAGAAGCACATAGTCTCGGGTTTGGGTTCAACTTTGGGTTTCTTCACTAGAGCAGCAGCTAAATTGTTGTTCCATGAAGTATCCCTTTCTTGCCCTTGCCCTTCTTGAAACTAGCGGTTTTACTAACCATCAATGATTGATGCTCCCTTTTGATTTCTACTTTCGCGGTGTCAAACATTGCGAATATCTCAAGGATCATCATATATGTCCCTGATATATTATAGTTCATCACGAAGCTCTAGCAGCTTGGTGGTAATGACTTCGGAGAAACATCACTATCTTATCTGGAAGATCAACTCCCACTTGATTCAAATGATTGTTGTACTCAGACAATCTGAGCACAAGCTCAACAATTGAGCTTTTCTCCCTTAGTTTGCAGGATAAGAAAATCGTCGGAGGTCTTATACCTCTTGACGTGGGCACGAGCCTGAAATCCCAATTTCAGCCCTCGAAACATCTCATATGTTTCGCGACGTTTCAAAAACACGTCTATGGTGCCTCAACTCTAAACCGTTTAACTGAACTATCACGTAGTTATCAAACCGTGTATGTCAGACATCCACAGACAACGTTCGAGGTTCAGCACACTGAGCTGTGCATTAAGGACATAAGCCTTCTACTGAAGCAAATGAGGACTATCCTCAGTTTACGGACCTAGTCCGCATAATTGCTACTATCAACTTTCAACTAATTTTTCTCTAGGAACATATCTAAACAGTAGAACTATAGCGTGAGCTACGACATAATTTGCAAAATCCTTTTGACTATGTTTAGGATAATTAAGTTCATCTTATGAACTCCCACTCAGATAGACATCCCTCTAGTCATCTAAGTGATTACATGATCCGAGTCAACTAGGCCGTGTCCGATCATCACGTGAGACGGACTAGTCAACGTCGGTGAACATCTTTATGTTGATCGTATCTTCTATACGACTCATGCTCGACCTTTCGGTCTTCTGTGTTCCGAGGCCATGTCTGTACATGCTAGGCTCGTCAAGTTAACCCTAAGTGTTTTGCATGTGTAAAACTGTCTTACACCCGTTGTATGTGAACGTAAGGATCTATCACACCCGATCAACACGTGGTGCTTCGAAACGACGAACTGTAGCAACGGTGCACAGTTAGGGGAGAACACTTCTTGAAATTTTAATGAGGGATCATCTTATTTACTACCATCATTCTAAGAAAATAAGATGTATAAACATGATAAACATCACATGCAATCAAATAGTGACATGATATGGCCAATATCATATTGCTCCTTTTGATAACCATCTTCGGGGCTCCATGATCATCATCGTCACCAGCATGACACCATGATCTCCATCATCATGATCTCCATCATCATGTCTTCTTGAAGTTGTCACGTCATCTATTACTTCTACTACTAAAGCTAACGGTTAGCAATAAAGTAAAGTAATTACATGACGTTTATGTTGACACGCAGGTCATAAATAAATTAAGACAACTCCTATGGCTCCTGCCGGTTGTCATACTTATCGACATGCAAGTCGTGATTCCTATTACAAGAACATGATCAATCTCATACATCACATATATCATTCATCACATCCTTTTGGCCATATCACATCACATAGCATACCCTGCAAAAACAAGTTAGACGTCCTCTAATTGTTGTTTGCATGTTTTACGTGGCTGCTATGGGTTTCTAGCAAGAACGTTTCTTACCTACGCAAAGACCACAACGTGATATGCCAATTGCTATTTACCCTTCATAAGGACCCTTTTCATCGAATCCGATCCGACTAAAGTGGGAGAGACAGGCACCCGCTAGCCACCTTATGCAACTAGTGCATGTCAGTCGGTGGAACCAGTCTCACGTAAGAGTACGTGTAAGGTCGGTCCGGGCCGCTTCATCCCACGATGCCGCCGAATCAAGATACTAGTAACGGCAAGCATATTGAACAAAATCAACGCCCACAACTACTTTGTGTTCTACTCGTGCATAGAATCTACGCAATAGACCTAGATCATGATGCCACTGTTGGGGAACGTAGCAGAAATTCAAAATTTTCCCACATATCACCAAGATCTATCTATGGAGAAACCAGCAACGAGGGGAAGGAGAGTGCATATACATACCCTTGTAGATCGCTAAGCGGAAGCATTCAAGTGAACGGGGTTGACGGAGTCGTACTCGTCGTGATCCAAATCACCGATGATCCTAGTGCCGAACGGACGGCACCTTCGCGTTCAACACACGTACAGCCCGGTGACGTCTCCCACGCCTTGATCCAGCAAGGAGAGAGGGAGAGGTTGAGGAAGACTCCATCCTACAGCAGCACAACGGCGTGGTGGTGATGGAGGAGCGTGGCAATCCTGCAGGGCTTCGCCAAGCACCAGGGAGAGGAGAAGTACTTGGGAGAGAGGAGAAGGCTGCACAAAAGGCAAAGGGGTGTCTCAAGAGGCCCTCCTACCCTCACTATATATAGGGAGCCCAAGGGGGGGTGCGCCAGCCCTAGGAGATCCAATCTCCTAGGGGGGCGGCGGCCAGGGGAGGTTTCCC
>NC_041388.1:242693604-242760866 GCF_002162155.2 Triticum dicoccoides
CTTGGGACTCTTCCTTAGGGTTCCCCCCCACCCTAGGCGCATGGGCCCTAGGGGGAAGTGGCACCCCAGCCCACTTTGGGCTGGATCCCTTCCCACTTCAGCCCATGGGACCCTCCGGGATAGGTGGCCCCACCCGGTGGGCCCCCGGGACCCTTCCGGTGGTCCCGGTACAATACCGATGACCCCGAAACTTGTCCCGATGGCCGAAATAGGACTTCCTATATATTAATCTTTACCTCCAGACCATTCCGGAACTCCTCGTGACGTCCGGGATCTCATCCGGGACTCCGAACAACATTCGGTAACCACATACAAACTTCCTTTATAACCCTAGCGTCATCGAACCTTAAGTGTGTAGACCCTACGGGTTCGGGAGACATGCAGACATGACCGAGACGTTCTCCGGTCAATAACCAACAGCGGGATCTGGATACCCATGTTGGCTCCCACATGTTCCACGATGATCTCATCGGATGAACCACGATGTCAAGGACTTAATCAATCCCGTATACAATTCCCTTTGTCTATCGGTATGTTACTTGCCCGAGATTCGATCGTCGGAATCCAATACCTAGTTCAATCTCGTTACCGACAAGTCTCTTTACTTGTTCCGTAACACATCATCCCATGATCAACTCTTTGGTCACATTGCGCATATGATGATGTCCTACCGAGTGGGCCCAGAGATACCTCTCCGCTTACACGGAGTGACAAATCCCAGTCTCGATTCGTGCCAACCCAACAGACACTTTCAGAGATACCTGTAATGTACCTTTATAGCCACCCAGTTACGTTGTGATGTTTGGTACACCCAAAGCACTCCTACGGTATCCGGGAGTTGCACAATCTCATGGTCTAAGGAAATGATACTTGACATTAGAAAAGCTTTAGCATACGAACTACACGATCTAGTGCTATGCTTAGGATTGGGTCTTGTCCATCACATCATTCTCCTAATGATGTGATCCCGTTATCAATGACATCCAATGTCCATGGTCAGGAAACCGTGACCATCTGTTGATCAACGAGCTAGTCAACTAGAGGCTCACTAGGGACATGGTGTTGTCTATGTATCCACACATGTATCTGAGTTTCCTATCAATACAATTATAGCATGGATAATAAACGATTATCATGAACAAGGAAATATAATAATAACTAATTTATTATTGCCTCTAGGGCATATTTCCAACACGTTCCTCCTTGGCTGAGGCGGCAGCGGAGGTAGGCCTGCGTTGCCATGAGGGCGATCCTCACGAGGCTGATCCCTCTAGTCCCCCTCGCTAGGCAGGTCCCGCCAGCAGTCCTCGCGAGGTTGGTCGCGCCATCCCTGGTGCGGGCCGCAATCTTCCCAGCGTCCTGGGTTTCTTCCTCCTCCTCGGCCGTAGCCCCGGTCAGCATGGTCAGGGCGACGGCCGATCCTTCCTTCTCGCACGACGCGGAGTTCTTGACATTCGTTGGTGTTGTGGGTGTGGAGGTCATGGTACACGCAGTACCGGCTGCCTCTGGAGGGTTCAGGCAGATCCTTGCCCCGCTTGGTGTCTGGTTCTGCCGCGAGTACGGCAGCCCCCTTGCGCTTCACGTCCTTGGCCTTGGGCTTCTTCTCGTCTGGGTCTGCGGCAGGCAGCTTGAGGAGGGAGAGACGTCCCTCCTCAGCCCTGGCGCACTTGGTCGCCAAGTTGAACAGCTCCAGGGAGGTGCAGAGGTCCTCATGCATCGCCAGCTCCTCCTTCATCTTGACGTCGCGCACGCCATCGGAGAAAGCCGAGATAATGGCTTCCTCGGACACCTTGGGGATCTTGAGGCGTGCGCTGTTGAAGCGCTGGATGTACTTTTGCAGGGTTTCTCCGGGTTGTTGCTTGATGCGGCGCATGTCGCTCACGGCGGGCGGCCGGTCGCGGGTACCTTGGAAGTTGGCGATGAAGCGGGTGTGCATCTGGTCCCAGGAGGAGATTGTGCCCGGAGCCAGATTCAGGAGCCAGGTGCGAGCTCCTTCCTTCAGCGCCATGGGGAACCAATTCGCCATGACCTTCTCGTCCCCGTTTGCAGCCTCGATGCCCAGCTCATAGAGCTGGAGGAACTGTGCGGGATCAGTTGTGCCGTCGTAGCGAGGAGGCAGGTCCAGCTTGAACTTGCCGGGCCACGCGACGCCGCGCAGCTCGGTGGTGTAGGCGCGGCAGCCTGCGGTGGCCACGAAAGGCTTCGGTTGGTGGAGAGCTCATTCTTGAGGGTCCCCATGTGCTGCAGCTAGGAGCAGAGCAGGGTCTTGGCATGCCGGAGCTGGAGCAGGGATCGCCCAGGCAGCTCCTTGCGGGCGAGGGACTTCTTGGCAGCTCCGTTCTTGCTGTTTCGGCGCCTGGCGGAGCGGGTTCCGCCCAGGGGCCGCGCGCCTTGGAGCCATGGCGTCTTCTTGGAGAGGAGGCGGCTGGTACGCCCCCGGAGCTTCATTGCCCGCGCGGGGCGGAGTGCGGCGCAGCGGAGCGGACGGCGCAGGAGAGCCCCCTGCGGCGCGGACGAGCTCGGCGACGCGGTCGAGCCACTCCTTGTAGACGCCGTCGACGGGGCAGTAGCACAGGAGTTCGTTTGCCACAATGAGCGCAGCTTGAGCCTCCAAGGGTGCGCGGAGCGCGCGGGACGAAGAGTCGGCCAGGGTGAGTGATAGAGTAGCGGTGCGGCCGTCTTGCCGCACGGACGGGTGCTGAGACGATGCCTGCTGCTCGCCCCCCGCCGGGCCGGTGGCGGCGTTGACGGCGGGCGACGGGGAACGACGAGGACGCCCACCGACGGGGGCCGTCTGGGCAACGCGAGAAGCGATGGCGGCCCGGCGCTCGGCGCGGGCCCGACGAGCGTCAGACATGGATGCGACGGTCGGAGGAGAGCGAAGCGGCGGAAGGCAGATTCCGGCGCACCCCTACATGGCACGCCAAATATCGGATTCACGGGTTCTGGCAGACCCTTAAGGTTCGAACACTGGGGTGCGCGCGGAAATCACGTCTTCTACCTCCCCGTCTCGCAAGGATCTAAACTACTAAAAGAACTGCACATGAGACACAAGATTTATACTGGTTCGGGCCACCATTGTGGTGTAATACCCTACTCCAGTGTGTGGTGGATGGATTGCCTCCTGAGGCTGGTGATGATGAACAATACAAGGAAGAACAGCCTCGCGAGGGTCTGTTCTTGGCTGGGGTGATGAACTGCTAGGAGGAGTTCAGTCACCTCTCTCTCTCCTTTCCAGATGCCTCTACCCTGGGGGTGGCTAGTCCTATTTATAGTGGCCCTGGTCCTCTTTCCAAATATTGAGCGGGAAGGGAGCCAACAATGGCGGGCTAATTTGAAGGGGAACATCTAGTACACTTATCCTGACTAAAGTTGGTCTTCGTCTGCCAAAGGCTCTGTGGTGATGCCGTGCTGGGCTCCATGGTGACCTCCGTCTCGTAGTCCGCCTGGTCTTGGTCTCGTTGCACCGAAATGGCAACCTTTGCCTGATGCCTTGGTACTCCGCGGCTGCGCTTGCCCCCCTTGCACCAAAGAGGAAAGAAGGACGATGCGCGCGCTGGCGCCCGCCTGGCATCCTGAGTCATCATGGCTTACGTCATGGGCACCTCGCGAGGTGCCCCGCCTTGACATCTCCGCCTCCTCGCGAGCCAGCCTGACAAGGCTGCGCCTGAGGATGCGCCGTGTCATCCGCCTCATGAGGCTTGGCCCCTCGCGAGGGTCTTGAACCCTGTGCTGATGAAGATGGGCCATGTTGGGCCCCCATTTGAGCCACGCCGCAGGCCGCAGGCAGGCAAGTCTGGGAACCCCCGTTCCTAGAACGCCGACAGCATAATTTCCAAGCAAATCTTCTTAATTGTGATATGAATATTCATAATAGAAAGATTCAAGACAAAAGTTTATATTGACATAAGAAATAATAATACTTCAAGCATACTAACAAAGCAATTATGTCTTCTCAAAATAACATGGCCAAAGAAAGGTATCCCTACAAAATCATATAGTCTGGCTATGCTCTATCTTCACCACACAAAATATTTAAATCATGCACAACCCCGATGACAAGCCAAGCAATTGTTTCATACTCTAACTTTTTCAAAACTTTTTCGATCTTCACGCAATACATGAGCGTGAGCCATGTACATAGCACTATAGGTGGAATAGAATGGTGGTTGTGGAGAAGACAAAAAGGGAGAAGATAGTCTCACATCAACTAGGCGTATCAACGGGCTATGGAGATGCCCATCAATAGATATCAATGTGAGTGAGTAGGGATTGCCATGCAACGGATGCACTACAGCTATAAGTATATGAAAGATCAAAAAGAAACTAAGTGGGTGTGCATCCAACTTGCTTGCTCATGAAGACCTAGGGTAATTTGAGGAAGCCCATCATTGGAATATACATGCCAAGTTCTATAATGAAAGATTCCCACTAGTATATGAAAGTGATAACATGAGAGACTCTCTACTATGAAGATCATGGTGCTACTTTGAAGCACAAGTGTGGTAAAAGGATAGTAACATTGTCCCTTCTCTCTTTTTCTCTCATTTTTTTTATTTTTTTAGGCCTTTTCTCTTTTTTTATGGCCTCTCTTTTTTTGGGCTTCTTTGGCCTCTATTTTTATTTGGGCTTCTTTGGCCTCTTTTTTTCGTCCGGAGTCTCATCCCGACTTGTGGGAGAATCATAGTCTCCATCATCCTTTCCTCACTGGTACAATGCTCTAATAATGATGATCATCACACTTTTATTTCTCTTACAACTCAACAATTACAACTCGATACTTAGAACAATATATGACTTTATATGAATGCCTCCGGCGGTGTACCGGGATATGCAATATGACAATGATGGAGTGTGTCATAATAAACGGAACGGTGGAAAGTTGCATGGCAATATATCTCGGAATGGCTATGGAAATGCCATAATAGGTAGGTATGGTGGCTGTTTTGAGTAAGGTATATGGTGGGTGTATGATACTGGCAAAAAGTGCGCGGTATTAGAGAGGCTAGCAAAGGTGGAAGGGTGAGAGTGCGTATAATCGATGGACTCAACATTAGATATAAAGAACTCATGTACTTATTGTAAAAATCTAGAAGTTATCAAAGCAAAGTATTACGTGCATGCTCCTAGGGGGATAGATTGGTAGGAAAAGACCATCACTCGTCCCCAACAGCCACTCATAAGGAAGACAATCAGTAAATAAATCATGCTCCGACTTCATCACATAACGGTTCACCATACGTGCATGCTACGGGAATCACAAACTTCAACACAAGTATTCTTTAAATTCACAACTACTCAACTAGCATGACTTAAATATTATCACCTCCATATCTCAAAACAAGTATCATGCTTCAATCTTTTCTTAGTATTCAACACACTCAAAAGAAAGTTTCACAAATCTTGAATACCAAGCATATTATTATTAAGCAAATTACCATGCTATTTAGAGACTCTCAAAATAATTTAAGTGAAGCATGAGAGATCAATAGTTTCTTTAAAACAAATACACCACCGTGCTCTAAAAGATCTTAGTGAAGCATATAGAGCAAAATTACATATCTCAAAAGATATATGTGAAGCACATAGAGCAAAACTACTTAGCTCAAAAGATATAAGTGAAGCACATAGAATATTCTATAAAATTTTAATTCATGTATGGCTCTCTCAAAAGGTGTGTACAGCAAGGATGATTGTGGCACACTAACAAACGAAGACACAAATAATACAAGACGCTCCAAGCAAAACACATATCATGTTGGTGAATAAAAATATAGCTCCAAGTAAAGTTACCGATAGAAGTAGACGAAAGAGGGGATGTCTTCCGGGGCATCCCCAAGCATTGGCTTTTAGGTGTCCTTAGATTATCTTGGGGGTTCCATGGGCATCCCCAAGCTTAGGCTCTTGCCACTCCTTGTTCCATAATCCATCAAATCCTTACCCAAAACATGAAAACTTCACAACACAAAACTTAAGGCAAAAAACTCGTGAGCTCCGTTAGCGAAAGAAAACAAAAGACCACTTCAAGGTACTGTAATGAACTCATTCTTTATTTATATTGGTGTTAAACATAATGTATTCCAACTTCACTATGGATTATAAACTATTTTACTAGCCATAGATTCATCAAAATAAGCAAACAACACACGAAAAACAGAATCTGTCAAAAACAGAACAGTCTGTAGTAATCTGTAGCTAGCGCAAGATCTGGAAATCCAAAAATTCTAAAATAAATTGCTGGACGTGAGGAATTTATATATTAATCATCTGAAAAAAGAATTAACAAAATATCACTCTCCAAATAAAAATTACAGCAGTTCTCGTGAGCGCTAAAGTTTCTGTTTTTTACAGCAAGTTCAACAAGACTTTCCCCAAGTCTTCCCAACGGTTCTACTTGGCACAAACACTAATTAAACACAAAAAACACAACGAAAACAGAGGCTAAATAATTTATTTATTACTAAAGATGAGAAAAAAGCAAGGAATAAAAATAAAATTGGGTTGCCTCCCAACAAGCGCTATCGTTTAACGCCCCTAGCTAGGCATAACAAGCAAAGATAGATCTAGGTATCGCCATAATAGTAAGATAGATTATTAAAACTCATTTCATATTCTCAATGTTCGGCAGCAAATTTTCTTTGAGGCAAGCAAAAGTAATCAAAAGGGCTAAATTTAACGAGGCAAAAGTCCCCAAGATCAACCTTGGGAGGTATAGGTTCCTCCTTTGGTCCTTCATAATGCACAACCAATTCATCATTATAAGCATTCTTTTGACAAAACTTTGTGAGCCTATATTCAAGAGAATATCCTAGTTCATTATTTCGAATAGCCAAATCATCATTAAGTTCAGAAATTTTGTCAACTAAAACATTGGTAGGAACCCTTTTTCTAAGATTTTCATTGAAAGCAACATAGTCTAGAGATTGAAAAAGCATTATTTCTTCCTGATCAAAGAGGATAGTCTCTATGGGAGGACGGCAAGCATCCACCCTATAATGCGCAAAGATTTCTTTGGCCTCTTTTATTATAAACCTAAACTCATGAGCCAAAAAGATAGTAGCGACACGCTTAACAGAAGAATGCTCAATATTAGAAAATTCCAGAAAAATCCTTTGGAAGGATGCATTTTCAAGTTCAACTACAAGCATGGCAATAGCATCCGCAAGACTACTAGTTCTATGAAGGATAGAACTACCTATAGAAGGTAAAGCACCGGCACAAGTAAAGAAATCTTTAATAACTCCTTTTCCAATAATATTACCACTACCAACATGGAATTTTTTTGTATGAAAGATGGTAGGTTCTTTAGCAGGAGCATCAGAATTTTTCATGATATTATTATTGTCCATATCGACAATAATTTCCCCAATTTCAGACATAGAGGCAGAGGGTAAAGGACTAGACATAATGACAAGCAAACAAACTAGCACATGAGCAAACAAGAGCAAACGGGCAAAATAGGCAAATAGAGAGGGAGGATAGAGAGAGAGAGAGAGGGCGAATAAAACGGCAAGAGTGAAGTCGGGGAGAGGAAAACAAGAGGCAAATGGCAAATGATGTAATGCGAGAGATAGGGATTGTGATGGGTACTTGGTATGTTGAATTTTTGCGTAGACTCCCTGGCAACGGTGCCAGAAATTCTTCTTGCTACGTCTTGAGCTTGCGTTGGATTTCCCCGAAGAGGAAAGGATGATGCAGCAGAGTAGCGTAGGTATTTCCCTCAGTTTTTGAGAACCAAGGTATCAATCCAGTAGGAGGCCACGCTCAAGTCCCTCGTACCTGCACAAAACGATAGCTACTCGCAACCAACGGGATTAGGGGTTGTCAATCCCTTCACGGTCACTTACGAGAGTGAGATCTGATAAATATAATATTTTTGGTATTTTTGGTATAAAGATGCAAAGTAAAAGTAAAAGGCAAAGTAAAAAAGCAAAGCAAGATTAAAGTAATGGAGATTGATATGATGAGAATAGACCCGGGGGCCATAGGTTTCACTAGTGGCTTCTCTCAAGAGCATAAGTTTCTACGGTGGGTGAACAAATTACTGTTGAGCAATTGCAGAATTGAGCATAGTTATGAGAATATCTAGGCATGATCATGTATATAGGCATCACGTCCGTGACAAGTAGACCGAAACGATTCTGCATCTACTACTATTACTCCACTCATCGACCGCTATCCAGCATGCATCTAGAGTACTAAGTTAAAAACAGAGTAATGCTTTAAGCAAGATGACATGATGTAGAGAGATAAATTCATGCAATATGAAATAAACCCCATCTTGTTATCCTCGATGGCAACGATGCAATACGTGCCTTGCTGCCCCTTCTGTCACTGGGAAAGGACACCGCAAGATCGAACCCAAAGCTAAGCACTTCTCCCATGGCAAGAACTACCAATCTAGTTGGCCAAACCAAACGGGTAATTCGAAGAGACTTGCAAAGATAACCAATCATACATAAAAGAATTCAGAGAATATTCAAATATTATTCATAGATAGACTTGATCATAAACCCATAATTCATCGATCTCAACAAACACACCGCAAAAAGAAGATTACATCGAATAGATCTCCACAAGAGAGGGGGAGAACTTTGTATTGAGATTCAAAGAGAGAGAAGAAGCCATCTAGATACTAACTATGGACCCGAAGGTCTGAGGTAAACTACTCACACTTCATCGGAGGCTATGATGATGTAGAAGCCCTCTGTGATGACGACCCTCTTCCGGCGGAGCTCTGGAACAGGCCCAAGATGGGATCTCGTGGATACAGAAAGTTGCGGTGGTGGAATTAGGTTTTTGGCTCCGTCTCTATTCGTTTGGGGGTACATAGGTATATATAGGGGAAGGAGTACGTCGGCGGAGCTCCAAGGGGCCCACGAGGCAGGGGGCGCCCCCCCCCCCCACCCCCCCCCACCCTCGTGACCGCCTCTTTTGTTCCTTGGAGCAGGGTCCTAGTCTCCTAGATCACGTTCGGTGAGAAAATCACGTCCCCGAAGGTTTTATTCCGTTTGGACTCCGTTTGATATTCCGTTTCTTCGAAACCCTGAAATAGGCAAAAAAAACAACAATTCTGGGCTGGGCCTTCGGTTAATAGGTTAGTCCCAAAAGTAATATAAAATTGGAAAATAAAGCCCAATATAGTCCAAAACAGTAGATAATATAGCATGGAGCAATCAAAAATTATAGATACGTTGGAGACGTATCAGTGCCTTGGGCATCCCCAAGTTTGAGCTTTTGCATCTCCTTAATTCCTCTCATATCATGGTTTTCCTAAATCTCAAAAGCTTCATCCACACAAAACGCAACAAGAACTCGTGACGTAAGTTAGTATAAACCAATGCAAAAACCTTATCATTCTCTATTGTAGCAAATCACTAAAGTTATTATTCAACATTTCATACTAAATTCCTCTGCATATTTAATACTCCTATCCTCAAATAGGATCATTAAACAAGCAAACAATGCAAACATAACAACAATCTGCCAAAATAGTACAGTCTGTAAAGAAAGCAAGAGTATCAATACTTCCCTAACTCCAAAAGTTATGAAAAATTTCCACACTGTAGAAAATTTATTAGAGTTTAATGTTTCAACATTTTATGACATTTTGACTTATTTAGGGAATTTTTGCAACATTAATAAACTTTCTGTTTTGAAACAGCAACATGTAGACTTGCAAAATAAGAATGGCAAAGGCTATACTTGATATTTTTATTGAAAAGAAAGATGCAAAATATTATTCTAAATAACAGAAAGCAAACCCTAACAAAATAAAATAATTCTCCAAGCAAAAAACATATCATGTGACGAATGAAAACATAGCTCCGAGTGAGGTTACCGATAATGTTGGAGACGAAAGAGGGGATGCCTTCCGGGGCATCCCCAAGCTTAGTTGCTTGGATATTCCTTGAATATTACCTTAGAGTGCCTTGGGCATCCCCAATCTTAGGTTCTTGTCACCCCTTATTCTCCTCATATCAACATCTCACCCAAAACTTGAAAACTTCAATCACACAAAACTTAACAGAACTTTGTGAGATAGGTTAGTATGATAAAGAGCAAACCATTTCACTTTTGGTACTGTCAAAGACAAGATTCATAAGTGTTCTCACACAATGCCTACTGTAGCATGTCATTTCCACAATTTATATCGAGCAATATAGGCCATGGAAATTAGAAAACAAGCAAACTATGCATTGAAAACAAAATCTGTCAAAAACAGAACAGTCTGTAGTAATTTGTACTCCAACCATACTTGTGCTAATCCAGAAATCCTGAAAAATAGGAAAGCCTGGGTAATTTTTCTATTAATCTTCTGCAAAAAGAATCAGCATTTTATCACGCTTCTGTTAAAAATGAGATTTTTTTTCCTGAGCGCAAAAGTTCCTGTTTTTCAGCAAGATCAAATCAACTATCACCGCAAGCCATCCCAAAGGTCTTACTTGGCACTTTATTGAAACGAAAGCAATAAAACATGATTACTACAGTAGCCTAATCATGTGAACACTCAAAAACAGTAGGTGAAAGTGTTGGGTTGTCTCCCAACAAGCGCTTTTCTTTAATGCCTTTTAGCTAGGTATGATGATTTCAATGATGTTCGCATAAAAGATAAGAATTGAAACATAAAGAGAGCATCATGAATCATAAGTTCCTCTCTCATAATAATATTTAGCATCATGAATAGATTCATCAATATAAACATCACATAAATCATTCTTTTCATGATCCAAAAGCATAGAAAATTTATTACTCTCCATATAAGAAATTTTATTCCCATTCATAATGGTGGGAGTATCATATGAAACTCGAATACTATAAATTGTTCCCACATTAAGAGAGTAATGTTCATTAAAAGGATAATAAAAACTATGACAATAATTATCACTACTTTTTATAAGATAAGTATCATCACAATAATCATCATAAGTAGGAGGCATCCAATCGTCATAGCAAATTTGGTCATTCAAAGTAAGGGGACTAAAAAGATCATCTTCATTAAGCATAGCATCTCCAAGCTTGGGACAAACATTAATTGCAGCAAATAAATTCTCAAACATGTCATTATCATCAAATATAGCATCTCCAAGTTTGTGGCTTGGCATATCATAAGCATAATCACTCTCATCATTAATAGTATGAATAGCACCAACGATATAACAATTGCTATCATCATAATTTCCCAAGTTGGTGCCAAAAAGATTTCCAAGATTATAAGAAGTATCATTATCTTCCCAATCATAATCATCACAACAAGCAATGGGCATAACAAAATCATCATCAATAGTGCTTTCAGACATTGTGCCATAAGACATAGAAGCAATATCATCATCAAGTTCATCATCTTCCACAATTATTTTTTATTCATTTTCACGAGGCACAACAATAATAGGAGCAACACTATTTGGGAGAGATACCTTTTTACCTCTTCTCTTTCTTCTTCTTTTCATCTTCTTCACCACATCATGTGTGGGTTTAATTATATTTTTCAAGCTTCTTATTGATGAGATTGGTTGAATAGGGAGCTCCTCCTCGTCACCTATTTCATCATAGAGACAATAGGAGGGAAAGTGGAAATCTTTACCCTTTCATTAGTATTCCTTTTATATTATATTGGTTTTCCCATCTTTCTATAGTTGGCAATATAAGCATTCTCATTGCAATTTACCATGCCGTCTTGCCGAGTAGCTCGTGAAGATACATGCAATTGGTTGCATGACAGGCCGTCTCAACCGCTTCCGCCCAAAAGTGTTTTGGAGTCTTGTACTCATCAAGCATCGTTCTTGCCATCTCGATAAGAGTTCGGTTCTTCCTCTCAACAACTCCATTTTGTTGAGGTGTGTACGTATCCGAGAACTCGTGTGAAATCCCTTCTTCGTCAAGAAAGGTATCCACATTTGTGTTCTTGAACTCCATTTCATTGTCGCTGCTAACCTTCTTGATCTTCACTTCAAATTGATTTTGGGACTTCCTAGCGAAGTTCTTGAAGATCTTTTGGACCTGCGATTTATCATCAAGAAAGAACACCCATGTAAACCATGAAAAATCATCGACTATTACTAGACCAAATGAGTTTCCACCGAGACTTCTGTAGGCATTGGGACCAAAGAGATCCATGTGAAGTAGCTTGAGCGGTCTCCTCGTGGTCATGATGTTCTTCATGGGATGACTTCCTCTGACTTGTTTTCCTACTTGACAAGCACTACACAATCTATCCTTGTCAAATATAACATCTTTTACTCCAAGGATGTGATCACCTTTAACAAGCTTATCAATATTTTGCATGCCCACATGACCTAACCTTCTATGCCACAACCAACCTTTCGAGGATTTAGCAATTAGGCAAGTTCTAGGTTGAGCCTTTCTAGTGAAATCAACAATGTAAAGATCACCTCTATGTATATCGGTAAAGACCATTTTATGATTATCTCTACAAAACACTTGGCAATCTACTTCAGTAAATAGGACATTGAAACCAAAGTCAGCAAGTGAGGGAGTCCTGGATTAGGGGGTGTTCGGGTAGCCGGACTATACCTTCAGCCGGACTCCAGGACTATGAAGATACAAGATTGAAGACTTCGTCCCGTGTCCGGATGGGACTTTCCTTGGCGTGGAAGGCAAGCTTGGCGATATTCAAGATCTCCTACCATTGTAACCTACTCTGTGTAACCCTAACCCTACCCGGTGTCTATATAAACCGGAGGGTTGTAGTCCGTAGGACATCAACTCCATATACAACAATCATACCATGGGCTAGCTTCTAGGGTTTAGCCTCCTTGATCTCGTGGTAGATCTACTCTTGTACTACCCATATCATCAATATTAATCAAGCAGGAGTAGGGTATTACCTCCATCAAGAGGGCCCAAACCTGGGTAAAAACATCGTGTCCCTTGTCTCCTGTTACCATCCGGCCTTGACGCATAGTTCGGGACCCCCTACCCGAGATCCGCCGGTTTTGACACCGACATTGGTGCTTTCATTGAGAGTTCCTCTGTGTCGTCGCCTTTAGGCCCGATGGCTCCTTTGATCATCAACAATGATGCGGTCCAGGGTGAGACTTTTCTCCCTGGACAGATCTTCGTCTTCGGCGGCTTCGCACTGCGGGCCAATTCGCTTGGCCACCTGGAGCAGATCGAAAGCTATGCCCCTGGCCATCAAGTCAGGTTTGGAAGCCTAGACTACATGGCAGACATCCGCAGAGATTTGATCTTCTACGGATTCGAGCCACAACCAAGCGCGCCGCACTGTCTCACGGGGCATGATCTAGCTCTGTCACCGAACAGTATCCCGGAGGCCGCAAACGCACCAGCTCTGACCCTTAATTCGGAGCCAGTTGTGTCAATCGAGGATGAGCGGTTGCACGTCACCCCGGGGGCTGCGATCTCAAAGGCGATCGAGCCGAACGCCGGCCCCACACTCCGCATGACTCACGACTCCAAGGATCCGGACTCCTCTTCGGACTCCGAACCCCCCGCGCCTCCGCCGATCGAATCCGATTGGGCGCCAATAATGGAGTTCACCGCCGCGGACATCTTTCAGCACTCGCCTTTTGGCGATATCCTGAATTCTCTCAAGTCTCTCTCTTTATCAGGAGAGCCCTGGCCGAACTGCGGTCAGCAAGGATGGGATACGGACGATGAAGAAATTCAAAGCCCACCCACCACCCACTTGGTAGCCACTATCGACAATTTAAACGGCGTGCTCGACTTCGACTCCGGAGACATCGACAGCATGGATGACGATGCAGGAGATACCGATGAACCAACGCCCATAGGGCATTGGACAGCCACCTCATCTCACGATGTGTACATGGTGGATACCCCTAAAGGAAGCGACAACAAGGAAAAAGGGGATGTAACGGGAGATCGACCCCCCGAAAAGCAATCAAAGCGTCGGCGTAAATGCCGACCCAAGCCCCGCCTCGATAAAAACCCAGCCATAGAGTAGGACGAGCCGGTAGACGACGAGCAGGCCTTAGAGCAACCGTCCGAGCAGGGCAACATGGATAGAGAAACCGAACATCCCTCCTCCGGCGAAAACGGTATTCCGGACGACCTCACGCCGGATAAACCCCATGGAGCAGAAGAATCTCCACGAGAGGCTCGTCGCAACTGCACGCAGCCTGAAAAAGCAGAAGCGGAAGCTAAAAACAGCGGAAGATGCACTCCGAATTAGATGGAGCAAAGTAATCAATACCGCAGATAAATACGGCGACGGTAGCCGCACTAAAAGCTATCCGAAAAGAAAGCTACTGCCTGAATTCGACGAAGAGGCCCTAGAGCCCTCGCATTCAAAAAATGAGAAAGCCACACGGTCAGATAGACGACCCCATAAAGCGGCAAGCGGCGCCGCACTTAAATCGGCATGCGACCCACCTAAGGATTCGCATCATGGCCCAGTTAGGTCCATTTATGGGCCAAGAAAGCAAGCTCTCGTAAGCAATGCAATAAAGCCATCATCAGAATCCGGCACACCCAAATACAGGGGCGCCACACACCCCCTATGTTTCACCGATGAGGTTCTGGACTATGAATTTCCAGAGGGATTCAAACCCATAAACATAGAGGCATATGATGGAACAACAGAACCTAGAGTCTGGATCGAGGATTATATCCTCCACATACACATGGCTAGAGGAGATGATCTCCACACCATAAAATATTTACCCCTTAAGCTTAAAGGGCCAGCCCGGCATTGGCTTAAAAGCCTTCCTGAAAACACAATTGGAAGTTGGGAAGAGCTCGATGATGCTTTCCGAGCAAATTTTCAAGGGACCTATGTCCGCCCTCCGGATGCAGATGATCTTAGTCACATAACTCAACAGCCCGGAGAATCAGCTCGGCAGTTCTGGAATAGATTCCTCACTAAAAAGAATCAGATAGTCGACTGTCCGGACGCCGAAGCCTTAGCAGCTTTCAGGCATAATGTCCGAGACGAATGGCTCGCCAAACACCTCAGCCAAGAAAAGCCAAAAACAATGGCCGCACTAACAAGCCTCATGACCCGCTTTTGTGTAGGAGAGGACAGCTGGTTGGCAAGGTGCAGCCCCAGCGACCCAAGTACATCCGAAACTAGGGATGGAAATGGAAAACCGCGACGCCACAAGGACCGTCGCCGGACTAAGGAAAAAAGTCCGAAGAGCACGTCAGTCAATGCCGGATTCAAAGGCTCACGACAAAATCAGACAAAACCGCCCCTCCAGGATAACAGGGATGATCCATCCAACTTAAATAAAATCCTAGACAGGATATGTCAGATACACAGTACTCCCAGGAAGCCTGCTAACCATACCCACAGAGATTGTTGGGTTTTCAAACAATCCGGCAGACTCAATTCCGAACACAAGGGGCTCGACACACCAAGCGAAGACGAGGACGAACCCCAAAAGCAGAGCACCAGGAAACAAAAGAACTTCCCACAAGAAGTAAAAACAGTGAACTTACTTCACATAACAAAACGTGCGGCGCCCATAAAGGTACGCACCACACGACCTATCCCCGAAGGGTCCCGCCACTGGTTGTCAAAACCAATCATCTTCGATCAGCTAGATTATTCTAGATATATAAAGAATGCAGGCTGGACAGCCTTGGTACTCGATCCAATAATTGGCGGACTCCAGTTTTCAAATGTCCTTATGGACGGCGGCAGTGGACTAAACCTGATATATCAGGATACAATCCATCACATGGGGATAAACCCAGCAAGAATCCGCCGCAGCAAAACCTCCTTTCAGGGGGTAACACCTGGTCCGGACACCCATTGTATGGGTTTTCTCTGGCTCGAAGTTATATCCGGCTCTGCCGATAACTTCCGCCGTGAAAAGCTGACCTTCCATATCGTCCCGTTCTCAAGTCGCTATCAAGCACTACTGGGACGCGAAGCTTTTGCTCGCTTTAACGCAATACCGCATTATGCATCTCTCACGCTTAAGATGCCCGGTCCACGAGGCATCATCTCTTTGAAGGGGAAGCACTAAAGTGCGCCTCCCCAAGCGGAGGACTGTGCGGCCGCTTTGACAGCCCCACAGTAAAATGGCCTCACCGGCCAAAAAACTTCGAAATAGGTCATTAAAGACCACGAACGCGGATAGACGAGTTCGGGACAAAATCACCATTGATGCAGGCTTAGTGGCCATATACCCCCGCACTAGGGGCTCCATGCATATACAATAAGAGACAATAAAGCTCAATTTTATATATTTCACTTTATACTTTGTTTATTTTAAACTTTTGTTCGGCATGACCCGTTTTCAACTCAGTTCCTCTCTTTTACAGATGAACGTCGTGCGACGCCCGTCCAGGATACGGCACAACGGAGACACAGGCGCAGACGTGCAGTAGGGACCCGTCCTAAAGGATTCTTTTTAGATTAAGACCCCGCGTAAACCTTTTTTACTGTCTCTTGTTGCCACACATCCCCTGGTTTTTTCTGATATAACCAAGGAGGAGGCTGGCGTCTTGGCATGTGGCCACGTCAGAATTTTTGCACGTACCTGGACACTATGGGCTTTTTTAATAAAGAGTGTTGTTTCGCCCGCATTCATAAAGACCGAACACCTTAGGGAGTGTTCGACGTCGCGAGTTTTGGCATCATATGCATCAGCTCCAAATCATTTCTTTGGTCAAATGTTGGGTTGCCCGGCTCCTGAGTTCGGCTACCTTATGTTCCGCTCTATCGGCTAAGGTAGCACCAGGAGAACTACTGCGATTGTGCCCCGGTTCGGCCGGCCGAGCACCTCAGTAGAGAAAGCCGGAAACTGACTGTCATGATGTAGCGTGAGACTGGTCAGCCTCTCGATGACCTATCGGAATCTATCAGATTCCTCCGCTTTAACGAAGGGCCGCTTCTCGGTCAGGCACATGCGCGCCCCGAACTCGGGCGAGCGCAGTCGCCACCAAGGGGCTACCTAAATAGTCTCACTATCAATCTCCTATGGCTAAGTGGAAGTGTTAAAGCATTATAGTCCGGTTGCCTGGCCCGTTGCGCTATCACCTCCTTTGTAGGACCAAGACGTTGGGTTAAGTGTGAAAATGCGTCTTCTGCGAGCACCCCCGCACTATGTGCGTGGGGGCTGAAGCCAACGACTGCCATCTTTCAGATTTTGTATATATATATATCTTAAAACGGCCGCACAGGAGGTGTTCCCAATACTTGAGGGCACAAGTATAAAAAGGCAACTACAGTTTATCAAAATATTACTTTATAATTATATATGCTATCATAACATAGCATCTTTCGAGCACTGCGTCTCTATTACGTGAGCGCCTTCAACGACTTCCTGAAAATAGTCCTCGGAGGGTACTCGGCTTTTGTCCGAATCTCGGGACGCAACAATGGTGGTCTCCATCTCTGCCCAGTATGTCTTGACACGGGCAAGAGCCATCCTTACGCCCTCTATGCATGCTGACCTCTTCATTGATTAATACGCGGCACCGCGTCAAGGAATTGCTGCACCAAGCTGAAATAACTCTTCGGCTCCGATCTCCCCGGCCACTGATGACCCATGACATACTTCATGGCGAGTCCGGACAACCTATTCAGTTCGGCCCATTGAGCCAAATGATCGTCCAAT
Source organism: Triticum dicoccoides (assembly GCF_002162155.2). Taxonomy (NCBI): domain Eukaryota; kingdom Viridiplantae; phylum Streptophyta; class Magnoliopsida; order Poales; family Poaceae; genus Triticum; species Triticum dicoccoides. Next base: position 242,711,178 of record NC_041388.1, read on the forward strand.
GCCAGTGGACGCTCTGGATTGTGAAACTGCAACCAGAAAAGCTTTTCCACTTCGCGATCTTTCTGATCTCAAAAGTGTTCGGTCGCATCAGCAGCACTCACTGCCAGATCCAGATAGGTATCCTCCACACTCCACATCGGGTCCAATGGAGAAAACTTCGGATCGCAAAATTTCCTTCGCAGCATAAAGGGCTTTCCAGCCGCAATTTGTTCGGCCTGACGCAGCTCCTCCTTCGCAGCTCTCATCGCAGAGCGCGCGTCCTTGGCATTGGCAACGGCCTTCTCTAAGTCCGTATATTTCGTTTGGTCTTCTTTCTCAAGAAGTCTGCAACGGTCTGCAGCGCTCTTTAACTTTTCGGCCATCTCGGCCATCTCTTCCTTGCTTCGGCAATGAGCAGCCTGTTCGGCTGTCAGCTCTTCAAGGGCTTTCTTGGCAGCCGCATCACTTTCTCTGGCTTGTTCTTTGGCTCAGGCAAGTTCTACGCTAAGACTTTCCACGGCGGCCGCACCATCTGCGTCAAGCACACACATCGTAAGACACTGGCATAAAACTCTTCTTACCTGATGCCGCCCGAGGAATTACATACCTTGAGCCTCATCAAGCCGCTTGTTGACAAGCGCGATGTCGGCATCTGCCACGTCCAGTTGCCGCTTTAGTTCGGCAAAATAATCAGTTCGGCTCGATTCCGGACACCCTGCCGCCTGCATTCAAAGGCGACATCTTAGACCTGGGATTATTATCCTCCGCGTGCCGTCATTTCTTGACGATGCGCAGAGTCTCAGGGGCTACTATCTACACAGGGCGCATCTTATTCATGCGCAACTAACAAAAGTATACATTATCTAATGTACCTCAAAACCTGTCAGTAAACTTTTGACGGCCTCATGCAATCCGCTCTCTGCGGATGAGATCCTTTAAATCACCGTGCCCATCAATGCACGGTGCTCCTCTGAGATAGAAGCTCACCCCAGCAGAATCTTTAGCTCCTCCGGCCGAGCACCAGACGGTGCCGGACTTGTCCCATGACCTCTTTCGAAGGCAGGACGCGGAGAACCTCGGGGGGGGGGGCACATAGCTATCTTCTGCCCCTGCCGGATTCAGAGAAACCCTCTGCGACGACACCTCAGGGTCGCCCGCCTCGCTAGGCGGCACGGCAGGGGGAGGCGTCCCTCTCTCCATCATCTCCGGAAGGAGGTCCCCCGAAGACAAGCTCTGCTGAGAAGGGCTGAGGTCCGAGCTACAAGGTAAAAATTCGGTTAATCTTCTCAGATATAAATCAAGGATTTCCCTCATCCCTCAAAAGTAAAATCTTTCTCTACTTACGGCTCTTTTAGGGGCAAGTTTATGAAGATTATACGGATAGAAGGTCCGGGCACAAGGTCGCTTACTTGAGTATCCGGGCGATTGCAGCTTAGGCCTGCGTCCTCGGTTAAATCCGGACACATCTCTGGTGATCCGAAGAACAGTTTATACATCTCCGCGGGCGTTGCACCCATGAAATTCTGGAGAGCTCGTGGTCCCTCTGGATTCAACTCCCACAGGCGAAGGGAGCGACGTTTGCCGGGCAATATTCGGCGAATCAGCATGACCTGCGTCACCTTGACCAGGCTGAGGTCTCCTTCCAAGAGATCCTTAATGCGGCCCTGTAACAAGGGCACGTCTTTGGGCAAACCCCAATCTAACCCTCTGTTGACCCATGACGCTAGCCGTGGTGGGGGACCCGAGCGAAAGGTAGGAGGTGCCACCCACTTGGTGCTCCGGGGAGCAGTGATATAAAACCACTCTCGTTGCCACAAGCCTAGCTCCTCTTGAAAAGAGCCCTCGGGCCATGGAGCATCAGCATTTTTGCTTATAACAGCGCCTCCGCACTCTGCGTGCCGTCCCTTGATCATCTTCGGCTCCACTTTGAAGGTCTTGAGCCATAATCCGAAGTGAGGGGTAACACGGAGGAACGCTTCACACACGATAATAAATGAGGAGATATGGAGGATGGACTCCGGAGCTAAGTCATGGAATTCCAGCCCGTAATAAAACAGCAGTCCCCTCACAAAGGGATCCATTGGGAAGCCCAACCCCCGAAGGAAGTGAGACATGAACACCACGCTCTCACCGGGCTGGGGACTGGGAATGACCTTCCCTTGAGCAGGCAACCTATGCGAAATTTCGCCGGTCAGGAACTTAGCCTCCCTCAACTTTAGTACGTCCTCCTCCGTGACGGAGGAGGGCCTCCATCGGCCTTGAAGGTCAGAACCGGACATTGTCGAAGGTCCGAAGCGCCTGGAATCTGGAGACTAGGGTGTTGGAACTCGAGGCGACGGGCGAACTCGCTTGAGATTGAAAAAAGGAGTAAGGCTTTGGTCTCTTTATAAGAGGTTGAATACCGAGAGCCCTCCCCGTAACCATTCAGGACTCGTCTTTAATCGAGGAAACATGCTAACGGGCGCGGTTGGATTACCCACGTCCGTATTGATGAGAATCCCATAAAAGGGGGTACACGATCTCTGCTTTGACAAGACGTGCCAAGGAAACCGCCTCGCAAAACGTGCTGAGGTGGAAAAGTAAAAACGATTTGAGTAAAGGACTTGGCCGTAGTGTGATGACGCACTGCGGAATACGTCAGCAGATTTGATTTGTGTTAATATTATTCTCTCTATGGCAATATGTGGAAGCTTATTTTGCAGAGCCGGACACTACTCTTGGTGTTTACAATCTTCTATGAAGGACTTGGAGGAGGAACCCGCCTTGCAATGCCGAAGACAATCTGCGCGCCGGACTCGTCGTCATTGAAGCTTGGTTCAGGGGCTACTGAGGGAGTCCTGGATTAGGGGGTGTTCGAGTAGCCGGACTATACCTTCAGTCGGACTCCAGGACTATGAAGATACAAGATTGAAGACTTCGTCCCGTGTCCGGATGGGACTTTCCTTGGCGTGGAAGGCAAGCTTGGCGATATTCAAGATCTCCTACCATTGTAACCGACTCTGTGTAACCCTAACCCTACCCAATGTCTATATAAACCGGAGGGTTGTAGTCCGTAGGACACCAACTCCATATACAACAATCATACCATAGGCTAGCTTCTAGGGTTTAGCCTCCTTGATCTCGTGGTAGATCTACTCTTGTACTACCCATATCATCAATATTAATCAAGCAGGAGTAGGGTATTACCTCCATTGAGAGGGCCCGAACCTGGGTAAAAACATCGTGTCCCTTGTCTCCTGTTACCATCCGGCCTTGACGCACAGTTCGGGACCCCCTACCCGAGATCCGCCGGTTTTGACACCGACAACAAGTCTAGATATGGAAAGTAAATTGCAGCCAAGAGATTCAACGAGCATAACATTTTGTGTGGAGCTATCATGTGAGATGTGTTGGAAATATGCCCTAGAGGCAATAATAAAATGGTTATTATTATATTTCCTTGTTCATGGTAATTGTCTATTGTTCATGCTATAATTGTGTTATCCGGAAATCGTAATACATGTGTGAATACATAGACCACAACATGTCCCTAGTGAGCCTCTAGTTGACTAGCTCGTTGATCAATAGATGGTTATGGTTTCCTGACCATGGGCATTGGATGTCATTGATAACGGGATCACATCATTAGGAGAATGATGTGATGGACAAGACCCAATCCTAAGCATAGCGCAAGATCGTGTAGTTCGTCTGCTAAAGCTTTTCTAATGTCAAGTATATTTTCCTTAAACCATGAGATTGTGCAACTCCCGGATACCGTAGGAATGCTTTGGGTGTGCCAAACATCACAACATAACCGGGTGGCTATAAAGGTGCACTACGGGTATCTCCGAAAGTATCTGTTGGGTTGGCACGAATCGAGATTAAAGGCCCACTCGGTAAGACATCATCGTAATGAGATCAATGTGACTAAGGGGTTGGTCACGAGATGATGTGTTACGGAACGAGTAAAGTGACATGCTGGTAATGAGATTGAACGAGGTTTCGGGATACCGATGATCGAATCTCGGGCAAGTAACATACTGATTGACAAAGGGAATTGTATAAGGGATTGATTGAATCCTCGACATCGTGGTTCATCTGATGAGATCAGCGTGGAACATGTGGGAGCCAACATGGGTATCCAGATCCCGCTGTTGGTTATTGGCTGGAGAGATGTCTCGGTCATGTCTGCATGATTCCCGAACCCGTAGGGTCTACACACTTAAGGTTCGATGACGCTAGGGTTATAGGGAAAGTTTGTATGTGGTTATCGAATGTTTTTCGGAGTCCCGGATGAGATGCCGGACGTAACGAGGAGTTCCGGAATGGTCCGGAGACAAAGATTTATATATGGGAAGTCCTTATTCGGTCGCCGGAAGTGTTCGGGGGTTTATCGGTATTGTACCGGGACCACGGAAAGGGTTTCGGGGGTCCACCGGGAGGGTCCACCTGCCCCGGAGGGCCCTATGGGCTGAATATGGATGGGGAACCAGCCCCTAGGTGGGCTGGGCGTCAAACCCCCTAGGGCCCATGCGCCTAGGGTTTGGGGGAACCCTAAAGTGGGCGCCCCCCCTTGGCTTGGGGGGCAAGCCTCCCCCTTGGCCGTCGTCCCCTCTAGATCCATCTGGAGGGGGCCGCCCCCCTCTCCCTTGCCCCTATAAATAGAGGGGATGTGGGAGGGCAGCCGCACCACATCCAAGGCGCAGCCCCCCTCCCCAACACCTCCTCCTCCCGCGACGCTTGGCGAAGCCCTACCGGAGTACCACGCTGCTCCAACACCACCACGCCGTCGTGCTGCTGCTGGAGTTGTCTTCCCCAACCTCTCCCTCTCCCCTTGCTGGATCAAGGTGTGGCAGACGTCATCGGGCTGCACGTGTGTTGAACACGGAGGCGCCGTTTTTCGGCGCTTGGATCGGAATCAACCGCGATCTGAATCGCCACGAGTACGACTCCCTCATCCGCGTTCTTGTAACGCTTCCGTGTCGCGATCTTCAAGGGTATGAAGATGCACTCCTCTCTCTCTCGTTGCTAGTTTCTCCATAGATTGATCTTGGTGATGCGTAGATTTTTTTTTATTTCTGCAACGATCCCCAACAGTGGCATCAGAGCTAGGTCTATGCGTAGTTTCTATGCACGAGTAGAACACAAGTTGTTGTGGGCGTTGATTTTGTCAATTTACTTGCCGTTACTAGTCTTATCTTGATTCGGCGGCATCGTGGGATGAAGTGGCCCGGACCGACCTTACACGTACGCTTACGTGAGACAGGTTCCACCGACTGACATGCACTAGTTGCATAAGGTGGCTAGCGGGTGTCTGTCTCCTCCCACTTTAGTCGGATCGGATTCGATGAAAAGGGTCCTTATGAAGGGTAAATAGAAATTGGCATATCACGTTGTGGTTTTTGCGTAGGTAAGAAACGTTCTTGCTAGAAACCCATAGCAGCCACGCAAAAACATGTAACAACAATTAGAGGACGTCTAACTTGTTTTTGCAGGGTATGCTATGTGATGTGATATGGCCAAAAGAATGTGATGAATGATATATGTGATGTATGATATTGATCATCTTCTTGTAATAGGAATCACGACTTGCATGTCGATGAGTATGACAACCGATAGGAGCCATAGGAGTTGTCTAAATTATTTATGACCCGCGTGTCACTGAAAATGCCTTGTAATTACTTTACTTTATTGCTAACCATTAGCCATAGTAGTAGAAGTAATAGTTGGCGAGACAACTTCTTGAAGACACGATGATGGAGATCATGGTGTCATGCCGGTGATGATGATGATCATGGCGCCCTGAAGATGGAGATCAAAAGGAGCAAAATGATATTGGCCATATCATGTCACTATTTGATTGCATGTGATGTTTATCATGTTTTACATCTTATTTGTTTAGAACGACGGTAGCATAAATAAGATGAACCCTCGCAATAATTTCAAGAAAGTGTCCCCCCTAACTGTGCACCGTTGCTAAGGTCCATTGTTCCGAAGCACCACGTGATGATCAAGTGTGATACGTTCTAACGTTCGCATACAACGGGTGTAAACTGGATTTACACACGCAATACACTTAGGTTGACTTGACGAGCCTAGCATGTACAGACATGGCCTCGGAACACGGAAGACCGAAAGGTCGAACATGAGTCGTATAGAAGATACGATCAACATGAAGATGTTCACCGATGATGACTAGTCTGTCTCACGTGATGATCGGACACGGCCTAGTTGACTCGGATCATGTATCACTTAGATGACTAGAGGGATGTCAATCTGAGAGGGAGTTCATTAAATAATTTGATTAGATGAACTTAATTATCATGAACATAGTCTAAAACTTTGCAATATGTCTTGTAGATCAAATGGCCCACGCTAATGTTGCCCTCAACTTCAATGCGTTCCTAGAGAAAACCAAGCTGAAAGACGATGGCAGCAACTACACAGACTGGGTCCGTAACCTGAGGATTATCCTCATAGCTGCCAAGAAAGCATATGTCCTTGAAGCACCGTTAGGTAACGCACCTGTTTTCCCAGCAACTCAAGACATTATGAATGCCTGGCAGTCACATAGTGATGATTACTCCCTGGTTCAGTGCGGCATGCTTTACAGCTTAGAACCGGGGCTCCAAATGCATTTTGAGCAACACAGAGCATATGAGATGTTCCAAGAGCTGAAAATGGTTTTCCAAGCTCATGCCTGAGTTGAGAGATATGAAGTCTCTGACAAGTTCTACAGTTGTAAGATGGAGGAGAATAGTTCTGCCAGCGAGCACATACTCAAAATGTCTGGGTTGCACAACCGCCTGTCTCAGCTGGGAGTCAATCTCCCGGATGACGCGGTCGTTGATAGAATCCTTCAGTCGCTTCCACCTAGCTACAAGAGCTTTGTGATGAACTTCAATATGCAGGGGATGGAAAAGACCATTCCTGAGGTATATTCAATGCTAAAATCAGCGGATGTGGAGATCAAAAAGGAACATCAAGTGTTGATGCTGAATAAAACCACTAAGTTCAAGAAAGGCAAGGGTAAAAAGAACTTCAAGAAGGATGGCAAGGGAGTTGCCGCGCCCGGTAAGCAAGATGCCGGGAAGAAGCCAAAGAATGGACCCAAGCCTGAGACTGAGTGATTTTATTGCAAGGGAAACGGTCACTGGAAGCGGAACTACCCCAAGTACTTAGCGGATAAGAAGGCCGGCAATACCAAAGGTATATGTGATATACATGTTATTGATGTGTACCTAACCAGCGCTCGTAGTAGCTCCCAGGTATTTGATACCGGTGCGGTTGCTCATATTTGTAACTCAAAACAGGAGCTGCGGAATAAGCGGAGACTGGCGAAGGACGAGGTGACGATGCGCCTGGGGAATGGTTCCAAGGTCAATGTGATCGCCGTCGGCACGCTACCTCTACATTTACCTACGGGGTTAGTTTTAAACCTCAATAATTTTTATTTAGTGCCAGCTTTGAGCATGAACATTGTATCTGGATCTCGCTTAATGCGAGATGGCTGCTCATTTAAATATGAGAATAATGGTTGTTCTATTTATATGAGAGATATGTTTTATGGTCATGCCCCGCTGGTCAATGGTTTATTCTTATTTAATCTCGAACATGATGGTACACATATTCATAGTGTGAATGCCAAAAGATGTAAGGTTGATAATGATAGTCCCAGATACTTGTGGCACCGCCGCCTTGGTCACATTGGTGTCAAACGCATGAAGAAACTCCATGCAGATGGACTTTTGGAGTCTCTTGATTATGAATCATTTGACACGTGCGAACCATGCCTCATGGGAAAAATGACCAAGACTCCATTCTCCGGAACAATGGAGCGAGCAACCAACTTATTGGAAATCATACATACTGATGTGTGCGACCCAATGAGCGTTGAGGCTTGCGGTGGTTATCTTTATGTTCTCACCCTCACTGATGACTTAAGTAGATATGGGTATGTCTACTTGATGAAACACAAGTCCGAGACCTTTGAAAAGTTCAAGGAATTTCAGAGCGAGGTTGAGAATCAACGTGACGGGAAAATAAAGTTCCTACAATCAGATCGTGGGGAGAATATTCGGGTCACGAATTTGGCACGCACTTAAGGAAATGTGGAATTGTTTCACAACTCACGCCGCCTGGAACACCTCAGCGTAATGGTGTGTTCGAACGTCGTAATCACACTCTGTTGGACATGGTGCGATCTATGATGTCTCTTACCGACCTACCACTATCATTTTGGGGATATGCTTTAGAGACTGCCGCATTCACTTTAAATAGGGCTCCGTCGAAATCCGTTGAGATGACACCGTATGAATTATGGTTTTGGAAGAAACCTAAGCTGTCGTTTCTAAAAGTTTGGGGATGCGATGCTTATGTCAAGAAACTTCAACCTGAAAAGCTCGAACCCAAGTCGGAAAAATGCGTCTTCATAGGATACCCTAAGGAAACTATTGGGTATACCTTCTACCTCAGATCCGAAGGCAAGATCTTTGTTGCCAAGAATGGATCCTTTCTAGAGAAAGAGTTTCTCTCGAAAGAAGTAAGTGGGAGGAAAGTGGAACTTGATGAAGTACCGCCTCTCGAACCGGAGAGTAGCGCAGCGCAGGAAAATGTTTCTGCGGTGCCTGCACCAACTAGAGAGGAAGTTAATGATAATGATCAAGGAACTTCGGATCAAGTTACTATTGAACTTCATAGGTCCACAAGGACACGTTCCGCACCAGAGTGGTACGGTAACCCTATCCTAGAAATCATGTTGTTGGACAATGGTGAACCTTCGAACTATGAAGAAGCGATGGCGGGCCCGGATTCCTACAAATGGCTTGAAGCCATGAAATCCGAGATAGGATCCATGTATGAAAACGAATTATGGACTTTGACTGACTTGCCCGATGATCAGCGAGCCATAGAAAATAAATGGATCTTTAAGAAGAAGACAGACACGAATGGTAATGTGACCATCTATAAGGCTTAGCTTGTTGCTAAGGGTTATCGACAAGTTCAAGGGGTTGACTACGATGAGACTTTCTCACCCGTAGCGAAGGTGAAGTCTGTCCGAATCATGTTAGCAATTGCCGCATTCTATGATTATGAGATATGGCAAATGGACGTCAAAACGGCATTCCTTAATGGTTTCCTTAAGGAAGAATTGTATATGATGCAGCCAGAAGGTTTTGTCGATCCTAAGAATGCTGACAAGGTGTGCAAGCTCCAACGCTCAATCTATGGGCTGGTGCAAGCATCTCGGAGTTGGAACATTCGATTTGATGAGATGATCAAAGCGTTTGGGTTTACACAGACTTATGGAGAAGCCTGTGGTTACAAGAAAGTGAGTGGGAGCTATAACTCCCGGGTAATCAAGCTACAGTAATTCCACGCTAATGGTGCCACGTCACCTCGATTACTGTGGTTAATCTCGGGTTAATTCAAAAACCGAGTCAAATTCAAATTTAAAATAAAGTTAAATTATAAAAGTTTTCAAAATATTAAACTAAAATGTTCGGAGTGTGCAATTAAATGCCTAGGTAATTATAGTGCAACAAACACCCTTTTAAAAAATGTCTAAATATATTAAAATGAAATAAAACAGAAAGGGAAAAAGAAATAAATAAAAGAAAATACAAACCAGAAAAAAAGAGAAGCCCCCCTGGACCAGACGGCCTAGCTCGCAGCCAGGCTGGCCCACCTGGCCCAGCTGGCCACACCCGGCCCAGCTCCCCTGTCGCGTCCCCTTCCCCTGTTCCCCCGACCCGGGTCGGAACAGGGCGCGTCACCGCCTGACCCCCCTCGCCGGCGTCGAGGAGGGAGGATAAGATCGCCACGCCCTCGCCTCCTCGATCCCGCCTCCCACTCATCCCGCTCTCTCTCTCGGTGCATGTGCCCTCCCCTCAGATCCACCTCGCTCCCCTCGTTCCCCCACCACATCCGAACGCCACCATGGACCCGTCGCCGTGAAATGCACGGCCACAGCCCTCGCCTCGCCTGCGTGTCCTTCGTCTCCGCCTTCGTCTTCCTCGTCCACCGGTGGCCGCAACTGGAGCTCGGAGGCACCGCTGCAGCGGTCCCCTTCTTCCACATCTTCGGTCGCCGCCGTTCTTCCCCAACTCCGGCGACACCCCTACTGCTACTAAACCACCACGGGCCATCTTGCGTGCCACACGGTGAGCTCCCCCACCTCCCGCTCCTCCTTGTTAAGCCCCTCGCGCACCGTAGCTACCTAGTCGCCGTTGCCGAGAGCCGTCGCCGCGGATTGCCTCGCCGCCGTGGCCATACTCTCCGTCGTGCTCTCCTGAGCACGACATCATGTTCCTGGTGCCTCCAGGAACCCAACGCGCCCACTCGCTCGCTTCTCCGTGGCCGCTAGCCCCTAGCTCGATGAGCGCCCGAATGCCTCGCCACACGCGCTCGTCGCCGGCAGCCGTCCGGTGACCATTTGGTCCCGGGCTCATGCCTGTTGTGCTCGCACGCGCACGTAGAGGCCTCCTGGCCGTTTTGGGTACTTGCTGTTGGGCCGCAGCGCCGTTTCCCTCTCGCGGCCGAACGCGGGCATCCGCCCCGCTCGTCAGCGGTGACGCTGCGGCCCTCCTCCGGCCACGCCACCGCCACCACTAGATGCGCCTCTCGCGCTCGTTCGAACGAGCCCAGGCGCGCGCGGATCCGTGCCCTGTGCGCAAATTCCGGCGAACTCCGGCGGGTCTGCGCCGTGCCTTTGGTCGCCGGCGGCGAGATCTGGCCCTGCTGACCTGGCGCCGCGGGTCCCACCACCTGGGCCACTGACTGGTGGGCCCAGGGCTCCTTGTTGACCAGTTGACTGGGTCAACTGCTGACTGGGCCGCCCCTGTCTCACTAACCTATGGGCCCCACCTTAATCAACGAATACAAATAAATAGATAATTTGCTAATTGATTAAATTAGTTAATTAAACATAATCTCTCTGACTAACGGGCCCCGCCTGCTAATTAACCCTTTTAGTTAGGTTAAACCCCCCTATTAGTGCCCCTGACAATGACATGTGGGTCCCACTGGACCCACCTGTCTGGTTTGACTGGTCAGCCGACCTGTTAACCAGCTGACGTTAGCATTGCGTCATGCTGATGTCATAATTCTTTTTTTGTTAAATGAGTAAATTCCAATAAATGATTTAAATATTTAGAAAATCATATCTTTTAATCCGTAACTCGGATGAAAAAACTTTGTACATGAATGTTGCTCAGAGCGAAGGGACGTACGCAGCCCGTTCGTCCGCCATGCATCCCTAGCATAGTAAACATGCAACTTTCCCCCTCCGGTTCATCCGTCTGAAAACGCAAAACACCGGGAATACTTTCCCGGATGTTTTCCCCCTTAACCGGTACCACCTCGTACCGCGTTAGGGCACACCTAGCATCACGCTTTGTCATGTCATGCATCGCCATGCATCTGTTTTCCCCCTTAACCGGTACCACCTCGTACCGCGTTAGGGCACACCTAGCATCACGCTTTGTCATGTCATGCATCGCCATGCATCTGTTTGCTTAATATTCATTGTTTCTTCCCCCTCTTCTTTCTCGCTAGACACCGAGACCGACGCCGCTGCTACCCAGTACGACTACGGTGTTGACGACCCCTCTCTCTTGCCAGAGCAACCAGGCAAGCCCCCCGCCCTTTGATCACCAGATATCGCCTACTCTTCTCTATACTACTTGCATTAGAGTAGTGTAGCATGTTACTGCTTTCCGTTAATCCTATTCTGATGCATAGCATGTCATTGTTGCTACAACTATTGATACCTTACCTGCAATCCTAAATGCTTAGTATAGGATGCTAGATTATCATCAGTGGCCCTACATTCTTGTCTGTCTGCCATGCTATACTATCGGGCCGTGATCACTTGGGAGGTGGTCACGGGTATATACTTATATACATAATATATGATACTTGTGGTGACTAAAGACGGGTCGGCTCGTAGGAGTACCCGCGAGTGATTCACGGATAGGGTCCAAAAGGACGTTTGTCCCGACGGCCCTCTGAGTGGATCTTTGTGGCAAAGCGACAGGGTAGGTTGAGACCACCTAGGAGAGAGGTGGGCCTGGCCCTGGTCGGTGTTCGCGGTTATTTCAAAATAACACGTTTAACGAGATCTTGGTATTTGATCTGAGTCTGGCTACTGTCCTATACACACTAACCATCTACGCGGGGACAGTTATGGGCACTCGACGTCATGGTATCAGCCGAAGCCTTCGTGACATCAGCGACTGAGCAGCGCGTGCCAGGTTGGACTGGAACGCCTACTCTTGTATAAGGGAGGCTAGGTCTGCTCACCGGCCTCGTATGCAACGTGCAGGTGTGCAATGGGCGATGGGCCTAGACCCCTGCGCCATAGGATTTAGACAGGCGTGCTGACCTCTCTGTTGTGCCTAGGTAGGGTTGCGACGTGTTGATCTTCCAAGGCCGGGCATGACCCAGGAAAGTGTGTCCGGCCAAATGGGATCGAGCGTGTTGGGTTATGTGGTGCACCCCTGCAGGGAAGTTAATCTATTCGAATAGTCGTGATCTTCGGTAGCATGACGACTTGGAGTTGTACCTTGACCTTATGACAACTAGAACCAGATACTTAATAAAACACGTCCTTCCAAGTGCCAGATACAACCGGTGATCGCTCTCTCACAGGGCGACAAGGGGAGGATCATCGGTTAGGATTATGCTACACGATGCTACTTGGTGAACTTACCATCCACTCTCTTCTCCCGGTGCAAGATGGAGGTTACCAGAAGTGTAGTCTTCGAAAGGACTAACTATCCCCCTCTTATTCCGGCATTCTGTAGTACAGTCCACATATGATACCCTTAATCCATTTGATACCAATGCATACATATGTAGTGTAGCTCCTTGCTTGTGAGTACTTTGGATGAGTACTCACGGTTGCTTTGCTTCCCCTTTTTCCCCTTTCCTATACCTGATTGTTGCGACCAGACGTTGGAGCCCAGGAGCCAAACGCCACCGTCGACGACGACTACTACTACTCGGGAGGTGCCTACTACTACGTGCAGCCTGCTGACGACGACCAGGAGTAGTTAAGGAGGATCCCAGGCAGGAGGCCTGCGCCTCTTTCGATCTGTACCGCAGTTTGTGTTAGCCTTCTTAAGGCAGACTTGTTTAACTTATGTCTGTACTCAGATATTGTTGCTTCTGCTGACTCGTCTATGATCGAGCTCTTGTATTCGAGCCCTCGAGGCCCCTGGCTTGTAATATGATGCTTTTATGACTTATTTTATTTGTAGAGTTGTGTTGTGATATCTTCCCGTGAGTCCCTGATCTTAATCGTACACGTTTGCGTGTATGATTAGTGTACGATTGAATCGGGGGCGTCACAGGAGCTCTGTAGCATTTCTCATATTATATGTGGATGACATACTATTGATGGGAAATGATATAGAATTCTTGGAAAGCATAAAGGCCTACTTGAATAAGTGTTTTTCAATGAAGGACCTTGGAGAAGCTGCTTATATATTAGGCATCAAGATCTATAGAGATAGATCAAGACGCCTCATTGGTCTTTCACAAAGCACGTACCGTGGCAAGATATTGAAGAAGTTCAATATGGATCAGTCCAAGAAGGGGTTCTTGCCTGTATTGCAAGGTGTGAGATTGAGCACGGCTCAATGCCCGACCACGGCAGAAGATAGAGAAAAGATGAGTGTCATCCCCTATGCCTCGGCCATAGGGTCTATTATGTATGCCATGCGGTGTACCAGACCTGATGTAAACCTTGCCGTAAGTTTGGTAGGAAGGTACCAAAGTAATCCCGGCATGGAACACTGGACAGTGGTCAAGAATATCCTGAAGTACCTAAAAAGGACTAAGGATATGTTTCTCGTTTATGGAGGCGACGAAGAGCTCGTCGTAAAGGGTTACGTCAATGCTAGCTTTGACACGGATCTGGATGACTCCAAGTCACAAACCGGATACGTATATATTTTGAATGGTGGGGCAGTCAGCTGGTGCAATTGCAAGCAAAGCTTCATGGCGGGATCTACATGTGAAGCGGAGTACATGGCAGCCTCGGAGGCAGCACGTGAAGCAATCTAGATGAAGGAGTTCATTACCGACCTAAGAGTTATTCCCAATGCGTCGGGCCCGATGACTCTCTTCTGTGACAACACTGGAGCCATTTCCCTTGCCAAGGAGCCCAGGTTTCACAAGAAGACCAAGCATATCAAGTGTCGCTTCAACTCCATTCGTGAAAATGTTCAAGATGGAGACATAGATATTTGTAAAGTACATACGAACCTAAATGTCGCAGATCCGTTGACTAAACCTCTTCCATGAGCAAAACATGATCAACACCAGAACTCTATGGGTGTTCGATTCATCACAATGTAACTAGATTATTGACTCTAGTGCAAGTGGGAGACTGTTGGAAATATGCCCTAGAGGCAATAATAAAATGGTTATTATTATATTTCCTTGTTCATTATAATTGTATATTGTTCATGCTATAATTGTGTTATCCGGAAATCGTAATACATGTGTGAATACATAGACCACAACATGTCCCTAGTGAGCCTCTAGTTGACTAGCTCATTGATCAATAGATGGTTACGGTTTCCTGACCATTGGCATTGGATGTCATTGATAACAGGATCACATAATTAGGAGAATGATGTGATGGACAAGACCCAATCCTAAGCATAGCGCAAGATCGTGTACTTCGTCTGCTAAAGCTTTTCCTTAAACCATGAGATTGTGCAACTCCCGGATACCGTAGGAATGCTTTGGGTGTGCCAAACGTCACAACGTAACTGGGTGGCTATAAAGGTGCACTACGGGTATCTCCGAAAGTATCTGTTGGGTTGGCATGAGTCGAGATTGGGATTTGTCACTCCGTATAACGGAGAGGTATATCTGGGCCCACTCGGTAAGACATCATCGTAATGAACTCAATGTGACTAAGGGGTTGGTTACGGGATGATGTGTTACGGAACGAGTAAAGTGACGTGCCAGTAACGAGATTGAACGAGGTATCGGGATACTGACGATCGAATCTCGGGCAAGTAACATACCGATTGACAAAGGGAATCGTATACGGGATTGATTGAATCCTCGACATTGTGGTTCATCCGATGAGATCATCATGGAACATGTGGGATGTCTCGGTCATGTCTGCATGATTCCCGAACCCATAGGGTCTACACACTTAAGGTTCGATGACGCTAGGGTTATAGGGAAAGTTTGTACATGGTTACCAAATGTTGTTCGGAGTCTCGGATGAGATCCTGGACGTAACGAGGAGTTCCGGAATGGTCCGGAGACAAAGATTTATATATGGGAAGTCCTTATTCGGTCGCCGGAAGTGTTTGGGGGTTTATCGGTATTGTACCGGGACCACCGAAAGGGTTCCGGGGGTCCACCGGGAGGGTCCACCTGCCCCGGAGGGCCCTATGGGTTGAATATGGAGGGGAACCAGCCCCTAGGCGGGCTGGGCGCA
The DNA here is from genome assembly GCF_002162155.2 of Triticum dicoccoides. NCBI lineage: Eukaryota > Viridiplantae > Streptophyta > Magnoliopsida > Poales > Poaceae > Triticum > Triticum dicoccoides. The sequence continues at coordinate 242,726,605 of NC_041388.1, forward strand.
AACCCCCTAGGGCCCATGCGCCTAGGGTTTGGGGGAACCCTAAAGGGGGCGCCCCTGGCTTGGGGGGCAAGCCTCCTCCCTTGGCCGCCGCCCCCTGTAGATCCATCTGGAGGGAGCCGGCCCCCCTGCTACCTCTTGAGCACTGCGTTGGTTTTCCCTTGAAGAGGAAATGGTGATGCAACAAAGTAGCGTAAGTATTTCCCTTAGTTTTTGAGAACCAAGGTATCAATCCAGTAGGAGGCCGCGCACGAGTCCCTCGCACCTACACAAACAAATAAATCCTCGCAACCAACGCGATAAGGGGTTGTCAATCCCTACACGGTCACTTATGAGAGTGAGATCTGATAGATATGATAGGATGATATTTTTGGTATTTTTATGATAAAGAGAAATAAAATATGCAAGTAAAATAAATGGCAAAGGAAATAACTAAGTATTGGGAGATTAATATGATGGAAGATAGACCCGGGGGGCATAGGTTTCACTAGTGGCTTCTCTCAAGAGCATAAGTATTTACGGTGGGTGAACAAATTACTGTTGAGAAATTGACAGAATTGAGCATAGTTATGAGAATATCTAGGTATGATCATGTATATAGGCATCACGTCTGAGATAAGTAGACCGACTCCTGCCTGCATCTACTACTATTACTCCACACATTGACCGCTATCCAGCATGCATCTAGAGTATTAAGTTCATAAGAACAGAGTAACGTTTTAAGCAAGATGACATGATGTAGAGGGATAAACTCATGCAATGTGATATAAACCCCATCTTGTTATCCTCGATGGCAACAATACAATACGTGCCTTGCTGCCCCTACTGTCACTGGGAAAGGACACTGCAAGATTGAACCCAAAGCTAAGCACTTCTCCCATTGCAAGAAAGATTTTTTTTGACCAGGAACAGTAGGAAAAGCTCCTACTGTGTAGCTTATATTAAAGGAACAAACAAACTGTACAATGGGTATTTACATAGTGGGGGGTGGGGGGGAGGAGGTACAACTTGCCAACTTTGTGACAAGTGGACTAAGAAAATTAAGAGACAGAGGGAACAACTAAAGGGAGTGTACAAGGTTCAGCACAAGGAGCTTATGCTCCTCTTTGACTCTATGTTGAAGAAGCCAAAAGTATTTCTTGAATCTATCCAGCCAGGAGTTGAGGGAAGGCGTTACTGCTCTAAAGTGTTTATTATTCCACTCCTTCCAAATACTCCAGGCTGCCACAATGAATTTCTCTAGGAACAGTGGGGTGGGGTGAGTGTTTCTGTGAGCTTCAACAGCTTGTATTCTGCCAAGGAAAGGCTCCCAGTTAAACCCCAATTTGGTCCAGCAGAGCTTACTAAAAGAACATGTAAAGATCATGTGTTCCACTGTTTCCTCAATGTTCAATCCACATAAGAGGAAGTTGTGGTCATCTCCTATGTTATAGTGCCTCCTTTTCAACATGTTCCTCGTATTGAGCCTGTCATGGAAGAGCAACCAGGCAAAGACCTTCAACTTCATCGTGCACTTTGATTTCCAAATCTAGCTGAATATCTGTTCTACTTGGACGTCTTTGAAGAAGAATTTATAGTAGTCTGTTGATTTGTAGATGGTCTTACCCCATGTGTAGTGCCAAATATCTGTGGATGACGTGGATGGCTATAGCTGAGCCGCAATAGTTTGCATGTCCCTAACCTCCGCAAGGGCTTGGGGGGTCAAGGGCAGATGGAACATTTCTCCCAGCGTTGTGATCCCTAGGAAGTTTTTGACCGAGATATCTTCATCCAGAGAGTGAGAGAAAGCCCGAGGATGGGAGTCTTGAAGAATTTGCCCTGACCATAGATCTTTCCAAAATAAAGCCATGGTGCCACATACAACATTGACTTGAGAAATCCCACGGAACTTAGGTGTGAGCTTAAGTATGTCCTTCCACCAGAATGATCCGACTGGATCAGAGGTATGTGGAATTTTTTGGGCATAATAGGAGTCCCATGTGAGCTGCACCCAAGGTATATCCAACTTGTTGTAAAACTTGTGCAAGAACTTCAGGAGCAACGCTTCATTCTGCACTCGAAGATTAAGCACACCGAGTCCTCCCTTATTTTTAGGTTTACATACCATGTCCCAGGCCGCCAGAGAATTACACTTATCACCTTGTTCAGTCTTTGATCCATAGGCATCGACGCCTAATTTTGTCTAGGAGTTCAATGAGCTTGGGTGGAAAATGTAACGTGCACATGGCATAGATGAGTAATGAGGTAACTGTGGAATTGAGTAGAGTCAGTTTGCCAGCATGAGGCATGAGGGACAGTGTTGACGACAAGCTTCTTTCCACCATGCTGACTAGGGGCATGAAGTCATGGAGGGTAGGCCGAGACGTGCCCAGAGGTAGTCCAAGGTAGGTGAACGGCATGGTACCAATTGTACACTCAAAGATAGCAGCAAGTTGTGTAGCCAAATCTGCTTCCAAGTTAATGGGAATTAATGTGGACTTGTGGAAATTGATTTTAAGGCCAATGGACAGAGCATATTTGGTGAGGATGTCTTTAATGATCAAGGCTTGCTGAGGGCAGGCAGGCATAAGTAAAATTGTGTCATCGGCGTATTGGACAATGGGATAATCCATTTGACCAGTGGCTGGAAAAGGGAGCTGTATTCTACCCTCTCTATAAGCTTCATTAATGGCTGATTGAAGGAGGTCGGCCGCCAGCACAAAGATTAGTGGACACAATGGGTCGCCCTGTTTGACCCCATGCTTGCAGTGAAATTGTCTTCCCGGAACACCATTTAGAAGAATCGAGCACCACCCCGATGAGAAAATAGCCTCTATCCAGGACAGCCATTTGTCATTAAAACCCATATGTCTCATAATGTTGATCATGGGATCATGCTCGATCGTGTCGAAAGCTTTGGCGAAGTCCAGCTTAAGTAGAACAATCGGTCTCTTGGAGGCTTGACATTGGTGAATATATTGAAATGTCCATGCGAGACAATCTTGTATAGATCTCCCACGTATGAAACCATATTGGTTATGATGGATAATTTTCAAAATGACCTTCTGGAGACGGTTAGCCAGGAGCTTGGTAATGAGCTTAAGACAGCAATTGAGTAGTGTGATTGGCCTGTAGTCATTAACTGTGGATGGGGATCCATTCTTCGGGATAAGAGTAATCAATCCATCATTAATGCTCTGGAGGTTAAGTGTTCATGCATGGAATTGGTCACACAGCGAGTAGAAATCATTTTTGATGATTGGCCAACATGCTTTAAGGAAGAGACCACTAAATCCGTCCGGACCAGGTGCCCTATCCCCTGGCATCTCTTTAACTACTAGATCAATTTCCTCATGTGTGAAGGGAAGGGTGAGGTGATCCAAGTTTGCATTGGGCCTGATTAGAGACGGAAGGTCAAAATGCATCTGGGTTGGGCTAGAGGTGCCTAGTCTGTCCGAATATGCGTGGAAAAGCAGGGCCTCCTTTCCATTGTGATCTTCTACGACTAACCCGTCCGGAGTTTGCAGATTAGCAATGTTGTTTTTGCGATATCGATCAGTAGCCATTGCTTGAAAGAATTTGGTATTTTCATCACCAAATTTAACCCATCGGACCGTACACCTTTCCTTCCAATATTGTTTCTGATAGTCCAATAGCCGAAGGAGATGATTTTTAATAATCTTGCGAAAATTGCTCTCTAGAAGTGTGAGGGACCGATGATTTTCCAGCTCATCCAGTTCATCCAAAGTTTTGTTGGTGTTCTCAATAGCCACCGATAACCGTGAGATACCTTTGCTCCAAGCTTTGAGCTCCTGTCGGAGCCGTTTGAATTTACGACAAAGCATAGTGGCTGCATTATGCACCGCAATAGGTTTATCCCAAACTCTTCGGACCACGTCCATGAAGCCCGGGTGCAGAAGCCAATAGGATTCAAACCTGAAAATCTTGGCACGAGGGATTTTTGTCTCAATGGTTACAACACATGGTGTGTGATCTGATGTGGGCTTACAGAGAGGTTTGACCATGGTGTTGGGGTAAATACTTGTCCAGTGCATGGACGTAAAGAACCAGTCGAGTTGTTCGAGGAGTGAATTATGTTGCATGTTACTCCAGGTGTATAGCCTACCTTTAATAGGTAATTCTACTAGGTTAAGTTTGCAAATAATATCATTGAAAGTGGACATATCGTTGACATCACCCCCTGGCTTGTTGCAATTTTCTGGCCCTCTGATATAATTAAAATCCCCAAGCAATAAGCAATCCTCGTTTGCTTGAATATCCTTGTTATAGAGCCATTGAGTAAAAGTGTCCCGAGCAGGCCCAGTACAAGGACCATAGATGTTAAAGAGTGTCCATGCTTGGGCAGAAATGGTGCTGGTGAATTGAATCCCCAAAGCAAAGTCTTCCTGGAGAACTACCAAGCCAGAGAACATGGAGCTGTTCCAAACAGTGAGTAAACCACCCGAAGCCCCATGAGAAGGAATATAAGCAAATTTATCGAAACGCTTAGGGCAACAAGTTTTAATAAACGCTAGATCGATAACAGGTTTTTTAGTCTCCTGCAAACAAACGATGGCACATCCATTAACAAAAATCGCGTTCGACAGCGCTAATAACTTTTTCTCTGAATTTAGCCCGCGCACATTCCAACATAGCACGTTCCAGCTACGCAAAAGTGGCATAAGGGACCGCGAGGTTAAGCTGAAGACGAAGAGGAGCCTTCAGTCGGGCCATTGCGGCTGGTGGCCATATCTTCAGTAGCTAGCAGAGCAGCTTCGGTGAGCTCTTGAGGCGGGACGGCGCAGCGATTAATGCCAATATCCTGCATGGTGCAGAGAGGTGTTGGTGGCGGGGCTTGAGCCATGATCTCAGAGCTGGAGCTCAGAGCAGCAGAAGGGATCACCCGGGGCTTCACTTTGGATACAGTAGGACGCCCATCAGATTTTGTGGCACTCTGAAGCCATCAAAGTGCGTCAATCTTGTGCTGCGTCTGACTTCAGTGGTGACCACAAGCGCCTTGAGCTTTGAGCGGCGAGGACGGGCAGCAGAAGGTCCTGGCGCATCAGACAGGACTTGAGCAAGGCCCAAGTCAGAATCATTCGCCAGTGGGCTATGAGAGACCATAGGAGGCCCATCCCTTGAGACAGCAGGTGGCGCCAAGCTGGGAAAAGCATCCAAAGAAGCAGTGCCTGACGGCGGAGAGTTCAGAGAAATGTGATCTGCATCCAGGGCAGTAATACCATTTGAGGACAGCACGGACAGATCAGGCCTATCTGCAGTGTCAATTGGGAGAGCGCCAAGCTATTTAGAAATTAGATCTGCAGGATGCTCTTCTTCTGGTGCCAACTCACTAATCTGCACCGAGGTTGGGGTGGCATGCAGGATGCGCGGAGAGAAGTACAGCATGTGGGTGGTGGATTGATCTGTCACCTGGAAGATAGAGCGAGAAGGAGCTATCTGAAGTTCCAGAGGAGGCAGCCCATATCCAGCACTCCATGGCCCAAAAGCAGCCACCACGGACAAGGTGGACCTGGAGAGATATGCAGTGAAAATATTCCTCGGGATCAAGTCTGAGGTGAGCACTGTAGCCAATTCATTTCCCTCAACAGAAATACTGACATTCATAGTTGCAGCAGAAATTGCAATATCCACATTGATAACATTCTGAATCTCAGGAGGAGCCACTAGCAGAGTGCTTATTTGACTGTTGGAACCAAGAGAAGAGTTATGAGTGCTTGCCGAAGAGGCATTTTCATACCAGACCGAGTTCAGACTGTCAGTGACATTATCTTCAGGCAGAATTCCATCTTGAACCCAGAGACCCTGAGCAGCAAGCCATGCTTGGAAGTTAACCAGAGCAGCTGGCATTTGAGGAGCAGGAGGCTGCGGCCAAGGTCCCATTGGCCATCTTGTGGTCCATCCCGCTGAGGAGCCAGGTGAGGTGCCTGATCGTTACCGATTTCATTCTGAAGCAGCCAATTCTGAAGCTGTTGTTGGTATAGTTGCTCCGCCATGAGGCCCTCCCCGAACATGGGATGCGGAACGCCATTAGCCGGGGGTGGTTCTTCATCAGCTGTTGGAACCTCAGGGTCATGGGCATTCCAATCTATTCCACGAAGAATGAAAACAGCAGCGGTCCAGCAAGCTCTATCTCCACCTAACTAACGAATGACAATACTCTCGGGTATGAGGCGCATGTGAATGACTCTGACCTTAATAAGCACCACAGAGCGATCAGTATTAGGGCTATTCCAAGACACGAGCCTGCCGTAATCGTCAACCGAACGCTAAAGATAAAAATCAGTCTAATAATCATCCGGGAATCCGATGTACATAAGCCAAAGTTCAGGGCCATAAGTGGTGTTCGCATATTAAGAGCAGCATTGTGACGCACAAAAGAAATCACTAGATCCTCATCATCAAGCTGGAAAGTGGTGTTTACTGCAGTCTCGCGGATGAAGGAATTGGCAAATGCAAACATACCCACTCCCAGCGGATGGTCGGAGATCTGGGTGGGGTGCAGTCCGGCCTCATGCAGCATGCCTTCAATCGTGTTGCGAAGATCTTCCCGAATATGCAGGGGCACGAACCGGCTGGCCTCGGCAATGGCGAGGAAACTGTTGTTGAGGGGCAGAATGGGATTGACAGCCATGTCCGCCCTTACCTTGCGATCTGCTGGCCCTGGCTCAATGGACCAGCCAGGCGGAAGGAACGGAAGAGGGTTGACAGGGTAGTTGGCCATGGTGGTGGGTGGGGTGGGGGTATCAACAGCGGTGGTGGTTTGCAGGGGTGAAGGTGGTGCTAGACCAGAGCGCTCTATTCCATTGGGAATCGAGGCGGGCAAAGGGAGAGAATGCGGGGCGTCAAAGGTGGACGGGGGGGTTTTGGTCTCCATTGCCAGCGTTGGGCCCATCGACGCCGCCAGCAAGATTGCGCCAGGTGTTCGTAGTGCCCACATGCAGTACATCACACAGTGGGGGGAGGTTGGCTCCTGGGTACCGTAAACGGGCAAGCCTGCTCCGCAGAAGGATACTTGATTTGCTGCCCAGAGTGAGTTGATTTGACTGAAAGATCCGAATCGGCACCCATAAAAGTATTGCCATTTAAAGAAGCTCGAGGCTGAGACGGGCAATGAATCCCTTTGTGCCCTGGGGCCGAACAATGCAAACAAATAATCTGGGCGTGACAGTTAAATTTGTTGTGCCCCCATTGTAAACAATTAGCACATAGGACTCCCCAAGCATGAACCAAATCGTTCACTTCCATGGAGTTATATCCTGCCTGCAATAAATCCGTGATATGTGCCTTGGAGAGTAAAGGCGGCCAGGAAGTATTTGGAGGAGCATTTTTGAACGCCGACGCAAGGAAACTTTGTGGTAATTTCGGGTAAATAATATTGCATGGAAACTGGAAAGAGCCAATCTGAAGTAAAGACTCCGAAGAATTTTCAGGGCATTGAATGCTCGTGTCTGCGGATTCCGAAAGCACCATGGAACGTACCTCATGATCACGGGCTTGCGGTGCATCATAAGAACATGAAGCTTCATGACTGTTCTTATCAGTGAAATCCATTGAAACGATAGGCACAATTCCAAATTTGCATAACTCAGTTGAGGTTGAAGGATCAGTTCGTAAGTGGTGTGTGAAAACATGAGGAGCAATGTGCACAGCCACAGGACTTCGATGAGCAATAGATTCAAGACGTTCATCAGCATGCCAACGATAATCCAAATGCTTGAAACCATTGAAACGACCATTGTACAGATGGAAATGGCAGACGAAATCGGGCCAAATACGGTCCTTGAGGCCATATGTCCAACCTTGTTTCCGGCCACTGAAAAGCGATATGACCTCTCAAAGATCTTAGAAACCTTAAAACCGAGGTGATGACCACCAATGCAACACTGTAGAGCCACGCCCACAGATTCCTCATTGAGGGGGAATGAAGCTGAAGAAAAGGAGACAACCAAGAAAAATTCCTTGATCTTGCGTGAAGGAGAGAAGTGCACCGTCTCTCCAAACCGACGACATACCTGATCAGCCACCGCAAGGCCAGGGTTGAAATCCTAGTGTAGGAGCCCTTCCATGACGTGGATCAATGGCTAGATCCATGAGGAGAGGTGGAGCAGGTGGGAGGAGCGGAGAGGAGAGGAGCCGCCATAACTATGTCTCCTCTTTACCGTCAATTGAGATCGGTTTGTTCACACTCCTGACCCACATGTCAGTGATATGCCAAGAGGAGGTGCGTTGACCGACTGATTGCAAGAAAGATCAATCCAGTAGGCCAAACCAAACTGATAATTCGAAGAGACTTGCAAAGATAACCAATCATACATAAAATAATTCAGAGAAGATTCAAATATTGTTCATAGATAAACTTGATCATAAACCCACAATTCATCGGTCTCAACAAACACACCGCAAAAGAAGATTACATCGAATAGATCTCCACAAGAGAGGGGGAGAACTTTGTATTGAGATCCAAAAAGAGAGAAGAAGCCATCTAGCTAATAACTACGGACCCGTAGGTCTGAAGTAAACTACTCACACTTCATCGGAGGGGCTATGGTGTTGATGTAGAAGCCCTCCGTGATCGATGTCCCCTCTGGCGGAGCTCCGAAAAAGGCCCCAAGATGGGATCTCGTGGATATAGAAAGTTACGGCGGTGGAATTAGGGTTTTGGCTTCGTATCTGGTAGTTTGGGGGTACGTAGGTATATATAGGAGGAAGGAGTATGTCGGTGGAGCAACAGGGGGCCACGAGGGTGGAGGGCGCGCCAGGGGGGTAGGCACGCCCCCTACCTCGTGCCTTCCTTGTTGATTGCTTGACGTAGGGTCCAAGTCCTCTGGATCATGTTCGTTCCGAAAATCACGTTCCCGAAGGATTCATTCCGTTTGGACTCCGTTTGATATTCTTTTTCTGCGAAACCCTAAAATAGGCAAAAAAAATAGCAATTCTGGGCTAGGCCTCCGGTTAATAGGTTAGTCCCAAAAATAATATAAAAGTGTATAATAAAGCCTAATAATGTCCAAAACAGAATATAATATAGCATGGAACAATCAAAAATTATAGATACGTTGGAGACGTATCACCCCCCTCTCCCTTGCCCCTATAAATAGAGGGGAAGTGGGAGGGCAGCCGCACCACATCCAAGGCGCAACCCTCCCCCTCCCCAACACCTCCTCCTCCTCCCGTGACGCTTGGCGAAGCCCTGCCGGAGTACCACGCTGCTCCAACACCACTACGCCGCCGTGCTGCTATTGGAGTTGTCATCCCCAACCTCTCCCTCTCTCCTTGCTGGATCAAGGTGTGGGACATGTCATCGGGCTGCACGTGTGTTGAACGCAGAGGCGCCGTTGTTCGGTGCTTGGATCAGAATCAACCGTGATCTTAATCGCCACGAGTACGACTCCCTCATCCGCGTTCTTGTAACGCTTCCGTGTCGCGATCTTCAAGGGTATGAAGATGCACTCCTCTCTCTCTCGTTGCTAGTTTCTCCATAGATTGATCTTGGTGATGCGCAGAATTTTTTTTAATTTCTCCAATGATCCCCAACAAGATGGCCACCTTACCAAGGCCAACCACCTTACCCTTTGAGTTATCACCAAAAGTGACATACTTCCGAGGGCCGTCGTTTTCAGCAAGATCATGAAACATATATTTGTCTCTGGTCAAATGATCGGTACATCCACTATCAAGGACCAATTCCTTTCCTTCGGCCATGTAGCCACGAAGATTATCCATAAGACCAAAGTGTCTCATAGACTCATCGAGATCATGGTCACTATCATCATCCTCATCATAGCACCAATGTTCAACATCGTATTGTGATGGATCAATTCCTAGAGAGGGCAGTTCATTAGATAAATGGTCATCACAATAGTCATCTTTATGAATTCTAATGGCTTCGGAGATGATATTGCTTATGATTCCAACGTCTCCTTTGGCACTCGTAAGATTAGTAAGCTCAAATAGACAATCACCAAATTTGGGATCATTGGAACTCATCTTACTCAGGGCAATAGATTTATGAAGAATTTCATCCAAGTTTTGCAAGGAATAGTTTGGAAATAGTTCCTCAAGAAATCTTCATATGGTGTAGGCACAATCAAGAGCAGGCAAGCTAGCAAACAAGTTTGTATGCAATCCTCTAGTGATTAAATTGACAGTTCTAAGATTACGGATCATGTCAATAGACTCATCAGGGGTAGGATGCAAAGGATCAACATGAGGTGCACAAGGGCTAGTAATATACTTGTTCAAATGATATTCATTGAAAATCTCAAGCATCTCAATTTTCCACTCATGAAAGTACTCTCCATCAAGAATAGGCACTCTACGTCTAAGACTTCCCAACGTAGACTCATCCATCTTCCTCCAAAGGTGTTTAAACCAAAGCAATGGAGACCAATGCTCTGATACCAATTGAAAGGATCGAGAAGAGGTGTCTAGAGGGGGTGAATAGACTCTTAACAAGAAAAAGGTTACAGTTTTTATTTTCCTCAAGTTAAGGTAGAGCTTTAGCAAAAGTTTAAACATTCACAATACATATCAAGCAAGCACGACAAGAGTATATGAGCAGCGGAAAGTAAAGCATGCAATTTTCAAGAATGCAAAGGTATGGAATTGGAGTGTGCAAACGCAATTGGAGACACGGAGATTTTTGGCGTGGTTCCGATAGGTGGTGCTATCGTACATCCACATTGATGGAGACTTGAACCCACGAAGGGTAATGGTTGCGCGAGTCCACGGTGGGCTCCACCCACGAAGGGTCCACGAAGAAGCAACCTTGTCTATCCCACCATGGCCATTGCTCACGAAGGACTTTCCTCACTAGGGTAGATCTTCATGAAGTAGGCGATCTCCTTGCTCGTACAAACTTCTTGGTTCAACTCCACAATCTGGACGGAGGCTCTCAAGTGACACCTAACCAATCTAGGAGACACCACTCTACAAAAGGTAATGGATGGTGTGTTGATGATGAACTCCTTGCTCTTGTGCTTCAAATGATAGTATCCCCAACACTCAACTCTCTCACATAGATTTGGATTTGGTAGAAAGATGATTTGAGTGGAAAGTAAGTTGGAGAAGGCTAGAGATCAAGATTTATGTGGTTGGAGTGGATTATCTTGACCTCAACACATGAGTAGGTGGTTCTCTCTCAGAAAATGTATGCTGGAAGTGTAGGCATGTTCTGATGGCTCTCCTCTCGAATGAAGAGTGGGTGGAGGGGTATATATAGCCTCCACACAAAATCTAACCGTTACACACAAATCACCAAACTCGGTGGGACCGAATCAGAGAACTCAATCAGACCGATTTAGTTCAAAATGTGACCGTTGGGCATTTCGGTGGAACCGATGTGCTAGGGTTAGGGTAAAACCTCATCTTAGTTTGATCGATTACACAAACTTGGTGAGACCGATTTTGGTAATAAGGAAAACAGAGAGTTGGTCAAGCAAACTCGGTGGGACCGATTGCATATCTCGGTGGGATCAAAATTATTGCAATAGGTAACAGAGAGTTTGCAAGCCCATCTCGATGAGACCGAGATCCCATCGGTGAGACCGAATTGATTAGGGTTTGTGGCAGTGGCTATGTCAAGTGAACTCGGTGGCGCCGGATGGAAAATTTCGGTGGGGCTGAGTTTGACTTTTGGTTTGGGACATATGTGGATATGGGAAAGTGGTTGAGGGTTTTGGAGCATATCACTAAGTATTTTGAGCAAGCAAGCCATTAAGGAACACCTCATTCCCTTTTAATAGTATTGGCTTTCCTATGGACTCAATGTGATCTTGGATCACTAAAAGTAAAATGTAGAGTCTTGAGCTTTTGAGCTTGAGCCAATCCTTTGTCCTTAGCATCTTGAAAGGGTTTCATATCCTCTTGTCCACGCCACTCCATCTGTTGAACTTGTCTGAAATATACTAGATGAAAAACATTAGTTCAACAGGAGATATGTTGACATTAATTATCAAAACCACCTAGGGAGCACTTGTTCTTTCAATCTCCCCCTTTTTGGTAATTGATGACAACATACATCAAAGCTTTAGATAAAGATACAGAGGATAACAAGTAAAGCTTTGGAAAGACATGTAACATGCATAGGCTCCCCCTACATGTATGCAATCATGTCAATATGAAATGTAAGAGCATGTGAATGCATAATCATGACAGAGTAGGCAAAGTGTTACATGTATCTTGGCTATATGCATCAGGGCAAATGATATGAATATATGAAGTGTAACTTCATGTTCATGATTCCTTCTTGCAAACAATATGTACATCAGCAACAAATCATCATGCACATGAGTGTGATGCATATACTTACCTTGTGGTCTTGAGCTGGCTTAGGAAGAGATGAACCTGAGTAAACAAGGTTAGATAACACAGATACATCTACTAGACAGAGCAAATAAAAGAAGCCAGAAGAGTACCAAGATTGGGATGACATGTAGAGAATGAGTACTAGGTACTCCCATTGGATATCGGCATGTCCCCAAAGGTAAAATATATGCAATGAATTCAAAGACTTCCTTCCCTAATAGTCTTTCTCCCCCTGAATCTTGTATTGGATAATGGGAGAACATAGGGAAACAAAATTAGAGCAAAATAGATCATAAACATAAACATAACATAGACATGCCTTTCCCCTCTTAAAGACATGTGACTTCTCTCCTATTGAATACCAAGCATCTGGGGCCTTTGATGTGATTACATCTCTCTCCCTTTTTCTTTCTCTCCCCCTTTTGAAGAGAATAAGCTTTGATGTGATCTCTCTCCCCACCTTTGACATCAATTTCTAAGAAGGGGTCTTCTGGAGTGTGAGTCAAAATAGGTTTGGTCCTTGAGTCATAGAGCAAAGCAGCATAGATTGTGATGTTGGTAGAGGACAAGAATCATCGAGTGGAGCTGGAACAAAAATGCAGGAACAAGGGGCAAATTTTCTTTTCTGAAGTGAAATCGGTGGCACAGAGTTGTGTTCTTCGGTTGCACCAAAAGGATTCGGTTGGACCGAAAGTAGCAAACCGGTGTGTCCGAGTTCAACACAGAAAAAGAGCAGTAGTCACCTCAGCTCACTAGGCAAATAAGATCTCACAAAGATTTGCAAGGGATTAACTGAAGGATTTGCAATGAATTGGATGCAGAAAATGCAGAACACTAGAGAACTTCATCTAGAATTGGGCGGTGACAAAGTCACCTATGTTAGAGTATATTGACTGAGGAGTCAAGTGAGAACACTTGATATAGGTCATACTCATCGTTTAAGCTCAAAATGGGGTTACCATTTTTCGTTTAAGCATTTGATGTATTCGCATCTTGTTGAGTTGCTTTGACCCATGACTTGGGGTAAAGCTCCTCTAAGATGGAATAACATACCTTGGGTGGTGGTGTTGAACTTGATCATGTAGTTGAACTTGTGTGGGATGCTCAAGGTTGATGTAGATCATCAAATATTTAGAGCACCACTTGCAGTTTGAGTTCATCTACCTACATGGGTTAGTCTTGCAAGGAAGAGCACTTGTGTATCTAATTTGACAATCATGAATTCAATATCAAATGAAATTTGATATATAGAAATGGTCAATGGATATGTTGAAATGTTTCATGCTTCCTTGTCTTCAACCACCATATTGTAGAGACTTGGTGATGTAGAGATTGCTCAAGATGTGAGTGATTTGCAATCTCATAGATTTTGGTTCATCCAAGTACCTACAAGGGTTAGATAACATGCAAGGGTACAAATATATCCAAGACACATGATCATCATCATAAGAGAAGAGTCAAGGATTAGTCATAGGCTCATGCCTTGCATGTATCCACATGGAGTTCCTACTCCAATTTTGAAGCGTCAATGATGTTCAATTCACCTCTCAAACGGCAAAAGAATTTCTCATCAAGCGGTTTGGTGAATATATCCGCCAATTGCTTGTCGATACGAACATGCTTAAGATCAATGTCCCATTTAGCAACATGATCTTGAATGAAATGATGACGAACTTCAATATGCTTAGTTCGAGAATGTTGCACGGGATTGTGAGCAATCTTAATAGCACTTTCATTGTCACAAAGCAATGGAACATGTTTCACATAGATCCCATAATCTTTAAGAGTTTGGGTCATCCAAAGTAATTGAGCACAACATGAACCGGCGGCAATGTATTCCGCTTCGGTGGTGGATAAGGATACCGAGTTTTGTTTCTTGGAGCACCAAGATACAAGAGATCTACTAAGAAATTGACAAGTACCCGAAGTGGACTTTCTATCAACCTTGTCTCCGGCATAGTCCAAATCAGAGTAGCCAACAAGATCAAAAGAAGACCTCTTAGGATACAATATGCCAAAATTTGATGTATGTATTAAGTATCTCACTATCCTTTTCATAGCCTTAAGATGACATTCTTTAGGGGCCGCTTGATATCGTGCACTCATGCACACACTTAGCATGATATCGGGATGGGAGGCACATAGATATAACAATGAACCAATCATAGAGCGATAAACCTTTTGGTCAACCGGTTTGCCATCCTTGGTCAAGTCAAGATGTCCACTAGTAGGCATGGGAGTTTTCATACCTTTGCTTTATTGCATGTTGAACTTCTTGAATAATTCCTTGGTGTACTTTGTTTGAGAAACAAAGGTGCCTTCCTTAGTTTGCTTGATTTGCAAACCAAGGAAGAACTTGAGTTCACTCATCATAGACATCTCAAACTTCTCCAACATTAGCTTTCCAAACTTTTCACTAAAATGAGGGTTAGTTGAACCAAATATGATATCATCAACATAATTTGGCACACAAATAATTCACCATTGACCCTTTTAGTAAAAAGAGTAGAATCTATTTTGCCAATCTCAAAGCCTTTCTCAATAAGGAACTTGGTCAAGCATTTATACCACGCTCTAGGAGCTTGTTTAAGACCATAAAGAGCTTTGTGAAGTTTGTAAACATGGCCGGGTTTCTTAGGATTAACAAAGCCGGGAGGTTGTTTAACATAAACTTCCTCCTCAATTTCACCATTAAGGAATGCACTTTTGATGTCCATTTGGTACAAGGTGATATCATGGTGATTAGCATAGGCAAGTAAGATGCGGATAGACTCAAGTCTAGCAACAGGGGCATATGTCTCACCGTAGTCCATACCTTCGACTTGAGTGTAGCCTTGGGCGACGAGACGTGCTTTGTTGCGGATGACTTGACCATCTTCGTCTTGCTTGTTGTGAAACACCCATTTGGTACCAATGATGTTGTGGTTGTTGTCGGGCTTCTCGACCAATGTCCACACTTGATTTCTCTCAAAGTTGTATAGCTCTTCATGCATAGCATTTATCCAATCTAGATCTTCCAATGCTTCTTCAACCTTCATAGGTTCAATTCTAGAGATGAATGAATAATGTTCACAAAAATTAGCCAAACAAGTTTTAGAGCGAGTGATTCTCCCGGTTTGAATATCGTTGAAGATTTGTTCAATGGGATGGTCTCATGAAACTCTTGCTCGAACTCATGGGAGATTTTGTTTGGGTCGGTGTGGAGCATCTTCTTCATCATCTCGTTCTTCTTCTTGGCCTTCTTCATTGTTGAAGTTGTCGTTCTCTCGTCGTGGTGGAGAAGGAGGTTGATGAGGTTCATTTTGGTGTACTTCCTCGTTTTTTTCATCGTGGCGTGTCCCACTTGTGGATGCTTCCATGTCAACTCTTGGTTCACCTTATCGTGAGGTAGAAGCTTCCACTTGGATGGACGAGGTACTCTCCTTCACCTCTGTTGGATGAATCTTGCCAATAGACAAGTCTTGGATTGCTTCCGAAGGGTCTTTGTCTCCTACATCAATTGGCAATTGCTCTACTTGCGAGCCGTTAGATTCACCAAACTTCACGTCTACCGTCTCTTCAACCTTTCGGGTGAAATTGTTGTAGACATGGTAAGTGTGAGAGTTTGAGACATAATCAAGTTGGAAACCCTCATGAGATTTAGGAGCAAATTTAGAACGACGATGCTTGTCAAGAATGTAACACTTTGAGCCAAATACTCGAAAGTATCCAACTTGGGGTTTTTTACCGGTGAGGAGATCGTATGCTGTCTTGCCGAGTAGCTTGTGAAGATACAAGCGATTTGTTGCATGACAAGCCGTCTCAACCGCTTCCGCCCAAAAGTGTTTTGGAGTCTTGTACTCATCAAGCATCGTTATTTCCATCTCGATAAGAGTTCGGTTCTTCCTCTCAACAACTCCATTTTGTTGAGGCGTGTATGTAGCCGAGAACTCGTGTGAAATCCCTTCTTCGTCAAGAAAGGTATCCACATTTGTGTTCTTGAACTCCGTTCCGTTGTTGCTGCGAACCTTCTTGATCTTCACTTCAAATTGATTTTGGGCCTTCCTAGAGAAGTTCTTGAAGATCTTTTGGACCTGCGATTTATCATCAAGAAAGAACACCCACGTAAATCATGAAAAATCATTGACTATTACTAGACCAAATGAGTTTCCACCGAGACTTTTGTAGGCATTGGGACCAAAGAGATCCATGTGAAGTAGCTCGAGCGGTCTCCTCATGGTCATGATGTTCTTCATGGGATGACTTCCTCTGACTTGTTTTCCTGCTTGACAAGCACTGCACAATCTATCCTTGTCAAATATAACATCTTTTACTCCAAGGATGTGATCACCTTTAATAAGCTTATCAAGATTTTGCATGCCCACATGACCTAACCTTCTATGCCACAACCAGCCTTTCGAGGATTTAGCAATTAGGCAAGTTCTAGGTTGAGCCTTTCTAGTGAAATCAACAATGTAAAGATCACCTCTACGTATACCGGTAAAGACCATTTTATGATTATCTCTACAAAACACTTGGCAATCTACTTCAATAAATAGGACATTGAAACCAAAGTCAGCAAGTCTAGATACGGAAAGTAAATTGTAGCCAAGAGATTCAATGAGCATAACATTTTGTATGGAGCTATCATGTGATATGGCCACCTTAACAAGGCCAACCACCTTACCCTTTGAGTTATCACCAAAAGTGACATACTTTCGAGGGCCATCGTTTTCAGCAAGCTCACGAAACATATCTTTGTCTCCGGTCATATGATCAGTACATCCACTATCAAGGACCCATTCTTTGCGTCCGGCCATTTAGCGACGAATATTAGCCATAAGACCAAAGTGTCTCATAGACTCATCGAGATCAAGGTCACTATCATCAACCTCATCATAGTACCCATGTTCAACATCATCTTATGATGAATCAATTCCTAGAGAGGGCGATTCATTAAATAAATGGTCATCACAATAGTCATCTTTATGAATTCTAATGGCTTCGGAGATGATATTGCTTATGATTCCAACGTCTCCTTTGGCACTCGTAAGATTAGTAAGCTCAAATAGACAATCACCAAATTTGGGATCATTGGAACTCATCTTACTCAGGGCAATAGATTTATGAAGAATTTCATCCAAGTTTTGCAAGGAATAGTTTGGAAATAGTTCCTCAAGAAATCTCCATATGGTGTAGGCACAATCAAGAGCAGGCAAGCTAGCAAACAAGTTTCTATGCAATCCTCTAGTGATTAAATTGACAGTTATGAGATTACGGATCATGTCAATAGACTCATCAAGGGTAGGATGCAAAGGATCAACATGAGGTGCACAAGGGCTAGTAATATACTTGTTCAAATGATATTCATTGAAAATCTCAAGCATCTCAATTTTCCACTCATGAAAATACTCTCCATCAAGAATAGGCACTCAACGTAAGACTCCCCAACGTAGACTCATCCATCTTCCTCCAAAGGTGTTTAAACCAAAGAAATGGAGACCAATGCTCTGATACCAATTGAAAGGAACGAGAAGAGGTGTCTAGAGGGGGGTGAATAGACTCTTGACAAGAAAAAGGTTGAAGTTTTTATTTTCCTCAAGTTAAGGTAGAGCTTTAGCAAAAGTTTAAACATTCACAATACATATCAAGCAAGCATGACAAGAGTATATGAGCAGCGGAAAGTAAAGCATGCAATTTGCAAATATGTAAAGGGATGGAATTGGAGTGTGCAAATGCAATTGGAGACACGGAGATTTTTGGCATGGTTCTGGTAGGTGGTGCTATCGTACATCCACGTTGGTGGAGACTTCAACCCACGAAGGGTAACGGTTGCGTGAGTCCACGGAGAGCTCCACCCACGAAGGGTCCACCAAGAAGCAACCTTGTCTATCCCACCATGGCCATCGCCCATGAAGGACTTGCCTCACTAGGGTAGATCTTCACGAAGTAGGCGATCTCCTTGCCCGTACAAACTTCTTGGTTCAACTCCACAATCTTGACGGAGGCTCCCAAGTGACACCTAACCAATCTAGGAGACACCACTCTCCAAAAGGTAATGGATGGTGTGTTGATGATGAACTCCTTGCTCTTGTGCTTCAAATGATAGAGTCTCCCTAACACTCAACTCTCTCTCATAGATTTGGATTTGGTAGAAAGATGATTTGAGTGGAAAGCAAGTTGGAGAAGGCTAGAGATCAAGATTTATGTGGTTAGAGTGGATTATCTTGACCTCAACACATGAGTAGGTGGTTCTCTCTCAGAAAATGTATGCTAGAAGTGTAGGCATGTTCTGATGGCTCTCCTCTCGAATGAAGAGTGGGTGGAGGGGTATATATAGCCTCCACACAAAATCTAACCGTTACACACAAATCACCAAACTCGGTGGGACCAAATCAGGGAACTCGGTCAGACCGATTTAGTTCAAAATGTGACCGTTAGGCATTTCGGTGGGAATGACATGATCAACTCGGTGGGACCGATTTGCTAGGGTTAGGGTAAAACCTCATCTCGGTTTGACCGATTACACAAACTCGGTGAGACCGGTTTTTGGTAATAAGCAAAATAGAGAGTTGGTCAAGCAAACTCGGTGGGACCGATTGCATATCTCAGTGGGACCGAAATTATTGCAATAGGTAACAGAGAGTTTGCAAGCCCATCTCGGTGAGACCGAATTGATTAGGGTTTGTGGCAGTGGCTATGTCAAGTGAACTCGGTGGCGTGATACGTCCATTTTGCATCATGCTTTTATATCAATATTTATTGCATTATGGGTTGATATTTCACATTATGTCACAATACTTATGGCTATTCTATCTTATTTTACAAGGTTTACATAAGGAGGGAGAATGCCGGCAGCTGGAATTCTGGGCTGGAAAAGGAGCAAATATTAGAGACCTATTCTGCACAACTCCAAAGTCCCGAAACTCCACGGAACACCTTATAATAAATAATGAAAAATCCTCACCAAAGATGAAGACCAGGGGGCCCACACCCTGCACACGAGGGTGGGGGGCGCCCCCCCTAGGGCGCGCCCCCTACCTCGTGGGCCCCCTGGTGGCTCTCCGATGACCATCTTCTCATATATGAAGTCTTTCATCGAGAAAAAAAGAAGAAGCAACCTTTCGGGACGAAACTCCGCCGCCATGAGGCGAAACCTTGGCGGATCCAATCTAGAGCTCCGGCAGAGCTGTTCTGTCGGGGAAACTTCCCTCCCGAAGGGGGAAATCATCGCCATCGTCATCACCAACGCTCCTCTCATCGAGAGAGGGCAATCTCCATCAACATCTTCATCAGCACCATCTCATCTCAAAACCCTAGTTCATCTCTTGTATCCAATTCTTGTCTCCAAGTCCGTGATTGGTGCTAGTAGTGTTAATTACTCCTTATAGTTGATGCTAGTTGGTTTAATTGGTGGAAGATCATATGTTTAGATCCTATATGCATATTAATACCCCTCTGATTATGAACATGTTTATGCTTTGTGAGTAGTTACGTTTGTTCCTGAGGACAAGGGAGAAGTCTTGCTATTAGTAGTCATGTGAATTTGGTATTCGTTTGATATTTTGATGAGATGTATGTTGTCTAGCCTCTAGTGGTGTTATGTGAATGTCGACTACATAACACTTCACCATTATTTGGGCCTAGAGGAAGGCATTGGGAAGTAATAAGTAGATGATGGGTTGCTAGAGTGACAGAAGCTTAAACCCTACTTTATGCGTTGCTTCGTAAGGGGCTGATTTGGATCCATATGTTTCATGCTATGGTTAGGTTTACCTTAATACTTTTTTTGTAGTTGCGGATGCTTGCAATAGAGGTTAATCATAAGTGGGATGCTTGTTCAAGTAAGAACAGCACCCAAGCACCGGTCCACCCACATACCAAATTATCAAAGTACCGAACGCGAATCATATGAACGTGATGAAAACTAGCTTGACGATATTCCCATGTGTCCTCGGGGGCGCTTTTCCTTATATAAGAGTTTGTCCAGGCTTGTCCTTTGCTACAAAAAGGATTGGGCCACCTTGATGCGCTTTATTTACTTTTGTTACTTGTTGCTCGTTACAAATTATCTTATCACAAAACTATCTGTTACCACTTATTTCAGTACCTGCAGAGAATACCTTGTTGAAAACCGTTTATCATTTCCTTCTGCTCCTCGTTGGGTTCGACACACTTACTTATCGAAAGGACTACGATAGATCCCCTATACTTATGGGTCATCAAGACTCTTTTCTAGCGCAGTTGCCGAGGAGTGAAGTGCCTTTGGTAGGTGGAATTTGGTAAGAAAAAATTTATATAGTGTGCTGAAATTTACTGTCACTTGTTACTATGGAAAGTAATCCTCTTAGGGGCTTGTTCGGGGTATCTTCACCCCGACCAGTAGAGCAAAGAGTTACTCCTCAACCTACTGAACCTATTGAAAATGAAATTCCTTATGTGTATCCTTCGGGCATGATAGAAAAACTGCTAGCTAATCCTTTTACAGGAGATGGAACAAAGCATCCTGATGAACACCTAATATATGTGCATGAAGTTTGTGGATTATTTAAGCTTGCAAGTATATCCGATGATGTTGCTAAGAAGAAGGTCTTCCCTTTATCTTTGAAGGGAGACACATTGACATGGTACAGGCTATGTGATGATATGAGGTCTTGGAATTACAAACGATTGAAATTGGAATTTCATCAGAAGTTTTATCCTATGCATCTTGTTCATCATGATCGCAATTATATATATAATTTTTGGCCTCGCGAAGGAGAAAGCATCGCTCAAGCTTGGGCAGGCTTAAATCAATGTTATATTCATGCCCCAATCATGAGCTCCCAAGAGAAACAATTCTTCAAAAAAAATTATGCTCGGCTTTCTAAAAATAATCGCACCATGCTCGATACTTCTTGTGCTGGCTCTTTTATGATGAAGACTATTGGATTTAGATGGGATTTATTGGATAGAATTAAACGCAACTCTGAATATTGGGACCTCAATAATGGTAAGGAGTCAGGTATGACACCTAAGTTTGATTGTGTTAAATCTTTTATGGATATCGATATTTTCCGTAAGTTTAGCACTAAATATGGACTTGATTCTGAGGTAGTAGCTTCTTTCTGCGAATCTTTTGCTACTTATGTTGATCTCCCTAAGGAGAAGTGGTTTAAATATCATCCTCCCATAGAAGTAAAAGTAGCTGCACCTATTAAAGTTGAAGAAAAGACTGTCACTTATAATGATCCTATTGTTCCTACTTGTTATGTTGAGAAACCACCTTTCCATGTTAGGATAAAGGATCATGCTAAAGCTTCAACTGTGGTTCGTAAAAGCAATATTAAAACATATACACCTCCTGAGCAAGTTAAAGTTGAACCTAATATTGCAATTGTTAAAGATCTCTTGTCTGATAATATTGATGGGCATGTTATTCAATTCTGTGGTGAAACTGCTAGAATTGCTAAACCTTGTGCTAAAGATAAAAATAGACATGTGGTAGGCGTGCTTGTTATTTCTGTTAAAATAGGAGAACATTGTTATCATGGCTTACGTGATATGGGTGCTAGTGCTTGTGTTATACCTTATGACTTGTATAAAGAAATCAAGCATGAAATTGCACCTGTTGAGTTAGAAGATATTGATGTCACAATTAAACTTGCTAATAGAGATACTATTTCAGCAGTGGGAATTGTTAGATATGTTGAAGTCTTGTGCGGGAAAACTAAATATCCTGCTGATTTTCTTGTTCTTAATTCCCCACAAGATAGCTTTTGTCCCATTATATTTGGTAGACCCTTCTTGAACACTGTTAATGCTAAGATAGACTGCGAAAAGAATGTTGTTACTATTGGCTTGGATGATATGACTCATGAATTTAATTTATCTAAATTTAGTAAACAACACCGTGAAGAAGAATTGTCTAGTAAGGATGAAATTATTGGTCTTGCTTCTATTGCCGTACCTCCTAGTGATCCTTTAGAACAATATTTGCTAGACCATGAGAATGATATGTTTATGAATGAAAGAAGGGAAATAGATGAAGTATTCTTTAAGTAGGAACCTATTCTGAAACACAATTTGCCTGTTGAAATCCTAGGGGGGTCCCCCTCCACCTAAGGGTGATCCCGTGTATGAGCTTAAACCATTGCCTGGTAATCTTAAATATGCTTATCTTGATGAAAAGAAGATATATCCTGTTATTATTAGTGCTAACCTTTCAGAGCATGAAGAAGAAAGATTATTGAAAACTTTGAAGAAGCACCGTGCTGCTATTGGATATACTCTTTATGATCTTAAGGGCATTAGTCCCACTCTATGTCAACATAAAATAAATTTGGAAGCCGATGCCAAACCAGTTCGTGATCCTCAACGACGTCTGAATCCTAAAATGAAAGAAGTGGTAAGAAAAGAAATACTAAAGCTTCTGGAGGCAGGTATAATTTATCTAGTTGCTCATAGTCAATGGGTAAGTCCTGTTCATTGTGTCCCTAAGAAGGTAGGTATTACTGTTGTTCCTAATGATAAAGATGAATTGATTCCACAAAGAATTATTACAGGTTATAGGATGGTAATTGATTTTCGCAAATTAAATAAGGCTACTAAGAAAGATCATTACCCCTTACCTTTTATCGATCAAATGCTAGAAAGATTATGCAAACATACACATTACTACTTTCTAGATGGTTACTCTGGTTTCTCTCAAATACCTGTGTCGGCTAAAGATCAATCAAAGACTACTTTTACATGCCCTTTTGGTACTTTTGCTTATAGACGTATGCCTTTTGGTTTATGTAATGCACCTGCTACCTTTCAAAGATGCATGATGGCTATATTCTCTGACTTTTGTGAAAAGATTTGTGAGGTTTTCATGGACGACTTTTCCGTCTATGGATCTTCTTTTGATGATTGCTTGAGCAATCTTGATCGAGTTTTGCAGAGATGTGAAGAAACTAATCTTGTCTTGAATTGGGAAAAGTGCCACTTTATGGCTAATGAAGGTATTGTCTTGGGGCATAAAGTTTCTGAAAGAGGTATTGAAGTTGATAAATCCAAGGTTGATGGTATTGAAAAGATGCCATGTCCCAAGGACATCAAAGGTATAAGAAGTTTCCTTGGTCATGCCAGATTTTATAGGAGGTTCATTAAGGACTTCTCAAAAATCTCTCGGCCTCTGACTAATTTATTACAAAAAGATATACCATTTGGCATTGATGATGATTGTGTAGAAGCATTTGAAATACTTAAGAAAGCATTAGTCTCTGCACCTATTGTTCAGCCACCTGATTGGAATTTACCCTTTGAAATTATGTGTGATGCTAGCGATTATGCTGTAGGTGTTGTTCTAGGGCAAAGAGTTGATAAGAAATTAAATGTTATCCATTATGCTAGTAAGACTCTAGACAATGCTCAAAGAAATTATGCTACTACTGAAAAAGAACTTCTAGCAGTTGTATTTGCTTGTGATAAGTTCAGATCTTATATTGTTGATTCTAAAGTAACTATCCACACTAATCATGCTGCTATTAAATATCTTATGGAAAAGAAAGATGCTAAGCCTAGACTTATTAGATGGGTTCTCTTGCTACAAGAATTTGATTTGCATATTGTTGATAGAAAAGGAGCTGAGAACCCCGTTGCAGACAACTTATCTAGGTTAGAGAACGTTCTTGATGACCCACTACCTATTGATGATAGCTTTCCTGATGAACAATTAAATGTCATAAGTACTTCTCGTAGTACTCCTTGGTATGCTGATTATGCTAATTACATAGTTGCTAAATTCATACCACCTAGCTTCACATACCAACAAAAGAAAAAGTCCTTCTATGATTTGAGACATTACTTTTGGGATGACCCACATCTTTATAAAGAAGGAGTAGATGGTGTTATTAGACGTTGTGTACCAGAGCATGAACAGGAACAGATCCTACGCAAGTGCCACTCCGAAACTTATGGAGGACACCACGCGGGAGATAGAACTACACATAAGGTATTGCAATCCGGTTTTTATTGGCCTACTCTCTTCAAAGATGCATGTAAGTTTGTCCTATCTTGTGATGAATGTCAAAGAATTGGTAATATTAGTAGACGTCAAGAAATGACTATGAATTATTCACTTGTTATTGAACCATTTGATGTTTGGGGCTTTGATTATATGGGACCCTTTCCTGGCTCTAATGGATATACACATATTTTAGTTGTTGTTGATTACGTTACTAAGTGGGTAGAAGCTATTCCAACTAGTAGTGCTGATCATAACACTTCTATTAAAATGCTTAAAGAAGTTATTTTTCCGAGGTTTGGAGTCCCTAGATATTTAATGACTGATGGTGGTTCACATTTTATTCATGGTGCTTTCCGTAAAATTCCTGCTAAATATGACGTTGCATCTCCGTATCACCCATAGTCTAGTGGTCAAGTAGAGTTGAGTAATAGAGAACTCAAATTAATTTTGCAAAAGACTGTCAATAGGTCTAGAAAGAATTGGTCCAAGAAACTTGATGATGCATTATGGGCATATAGAACTGCATATAAAAATCCTATGGGTATGTGTCCGTATAAAATGGTATATGGAAAAGCATGTCACTTACCTCTTGAACTAGAACATAAGGCATATTGGGCTATTAAAGAGCTCAACTATGATTTCAAACTTGCCGGTGAGAAGAGGTTATTTGATATTAGCTCACTTGATGAATGGATAACACAAGCTTATGAAAAAGCCAAGTTGTTTAAAGAAGAAGTTAAAAGATGGCATGACAAAAGGATACAAAAGTGTGAGTTTAATGTAGGTGATTATGTATTGCTATACAACTCTCGTTTAAGATTTTTTGCAGGGAAACTTCTCTCTAAATGGGAAGGCCCCTATGTTATCGAGGAGGTTTATCGTTCCGGAGCCATAAAAATCAACGACTTTGAAGGCACAAACCCGAAGGTGGTAAACGGTCAAAGAATCAAACATTATATCTCAGGTAATCCCATAAATGTTGAAACCAAAATTATTGAAACCGTAACCCCGGAGGAATACACAAGGGACACTTTCCAGAACATTTCAGACTCCGAAAAGGAATAGGTATGTGGTACGTAAGTAAACCGACTCGAATTTTTTTAAGGCAATATTTCTCCGTTTTGGAATATTTAGAAAAATAGAAAATTAAGTAGCAGTCCGGGAAGGACACGAGGGCCCCACGAGGGTGGAGGGTGCGCCCTACCCCCCTGGGCGCGCCCCCTACCTCGTGAGCACCTCGTGTGCCTTCCGGACTCCGTTTTCTTGCACGATACGTATTTTGGTCAGTAAAAATTCACTATATATTCTCCCGAAGGTTTTGACTCCCGTATCACGCAAATATCCTCTGTTCTTGTTTTGGGTTGTTCTCTGTTAGGGTTGTCAAGGCCAGGCATCATCTCGTCCCCCTCCTCCAACAATGGTGACAAAGATGCTTGGCTAATGAAGATAGAGCTGAAGAGGGAAGAACCTATGGAGATCAACAAGGATGTGAAGGAAATATGCCCTAGAGGCAATAATAAAGTTATTATTTATTTCCTTATATCATGATAAAAGTTTATTATTCATGCTAGAATTGTATTAACTGGAAACATAATACATGTGTGAATACATAGACAAACTAAGTGTCACTAGTATGCCTCTACTTAACTAGCTCGTTAATCAAAGATGGTTATGTTTCCTAACCATAGACAAAGAGTTGTCATTTGATTAAACGGGATCACATCATTAGTTGAATGATCTGATTGACATGACCCATTCCATTAGCTTAGCACCCGATCGTTTAGTACGTTGCTATTGCTTTCTTCATGACTTATACATGTTCCTATGACTATGAGATTGTGTAACTCCCGTGTGCCAGAGGAACACTTTGTGTGATACCAAACGTCACAACGTAACTGGGTGATTATAAAGGTGCTCTATAGGTGTCTCCAAAGGTACATGTTGGGTTGACGTATTTCGAGATTAGGATTTGTCACTCCGATCATCGGAGAGGTATCTCTGGGCCCTCTCGGTGATGCACATCACTTAAGCCTTGCAAGCAATGTAACTAATGAGTTAGTTGCGATATGATGTATTACGGAACGAGTAAAGAGACTTGCCGGTAACGAGATTGAACTAGGTATTGGATACCGATGATCGAATCTCGGGCAAGTAACATACCGATGACAAAGGGAACAACGTATGTTGTTATGCGGTCTGACCGATAAAGATCTTCGTAGAATATGTAGGAGCCAATATGGGCATCCAGGTCCCGCTATTGGTTATTGACCAGAGACATGTCTCGGTCATGTCTACATTGTTCTCGAACCCGTAGGGTCCGCACGCTTAAGGTTTCGATGACAGTTATATTATGAGTTTATACGTTTTGATGTACCGAAGGTTGTTCAGAGTCTCGGATGTGATCACGGACATGATGAGGAGTCTCGAAATGGTCGAGACATAAAGATTGATATATTGGAAGCCTATGTTTGGATATCGGAAGTGTTCCGGGTGAAATCGGGATTTTACCGGAGTACCGGGAGGTTAACGGAAACCCCCGGGAGCTATATGGGCCTTAGTGGGCCTTAGTGGAAAAGAGAAGGGGCAGCCCAAGATGGGCCACGCGCCCCTCCCCTCCCTTGGTCCGAATAGGACAAGGAGAGGGGGCCGGCCCCCCTCTCTCTTTTCCCCCCTCCGCGAATCCTATTCCAACTAGGATTGGGGGGGAATCCTACTCCCAGAGAGAGTAGGACTCCTCCTGGCGCGCCTCTCCTAGGCCGGTCGCACCCCCCCCCCCTTGATCCTTTATATACGGAGGCAGGGGCACCCCAGAGGAACACAAGTTGATCCACGTGATCATATTCTTAGCCGTGTGCGGCGCCCCCTGCCACCATAGTCCTCGATAATATTGTAGCGGTGCTTAGGCGAAGCCCTGCTACAGTAGTGCATCAAGATCGTCACCACGTCGTCGTGCTGACGGAACTCTTCCCCGACACTTTGCTGGATCGGAGTCCGGGAATCGTCATCGAGCTGAACGTGTGCTAAAACTCGGAGGTGCCGTAGTTTCGGTGCTTGATCGGTCGGGCCGTGGAGACGTACGACTACATCAACCAAACGCTTCCGTTGTCGATCTACAAGGGTACGTAGATCACACTCTCCCCTCTCGTTGCTATGCATCACCATGATCTTGCGTGTGCGTAGGAATTTTTTTGAAATTACTACGTTACCCAACAGTGGCATCCGAGCCTAGGTTTTATGTGTTGATGTTATATGCACGAGTAGAACACAAGTGAGTTGTGGGCGATATAAGTCATACTGCTTACCAGCATGTCATACTTTGGTTCGGCGGTATTGTTGGACGAAGCGGCCCGGACCAATATTACACGTACGCTTACGCGAGACTGGTTCTCCCGACGTGCTGTGCACATAGGTGGCTTGCGGGTGACAGTTTCTCCAACTTTAGTTGAACCGAGTGTGGCTACGCCCGGACCTTGCGAAGGTTAAAACAGCACCAACTTGACAAACTATCGTTGTGGCTTTGATGCATAGGTAAGATTGGTTCTTGCTTAAGCCCGTAGCAGCCACGTAAAACTTGCAACAACAAAGTAGAGGACGTCTAACTTGTTTTTGCAGGGCATGTTGTGATGTGATATGGTCAAGACATGATGCTAAATTTTATTGTATGAGATGATCATGTTTTGTAACCGAGTTATCGGCAACTGGCGGGAGCCATATGGTTGTCGCTTTATTGTATGCAATGCAATCGCGCTGTAATGCTTTACTTTATCACTAAGCGGTAGCGATAGTCATGGAAGCATAAGATTGGCGAGATGACAACGATGCTACAATGGAGATCAAGGTGTCGCGCCGGTGACGATGGTGATCATGACGGTGCTTCGGAGATGGAGATCACAAGCACAAGATGATGATGGCCATATCATATCACTTATATTGATTGCATGTGATGTTTATCTTTTATGCATCTTATCTTGCTTTGATTGACGGTAGCATTATAAGATGATCTCTCACTAAATTATCAAGATAAAAGTGTTCTCCCTGAGTATGCACCGTTGCCAAAGTTCGTCGTGCCCAGACACCACGTGATGATCGGGTGTGATAAGCTCTACGTCCATCTACAATGGGTGCAAGCTAGTTTTGCACACGCAGAATACTCAGGTTAAACTTGACGAGCCTAGCATATGCAGATATGGCCTCGGAACACTGAGATCGAAAGATCGAGCGTGAGTCATATAGTAGATATGATCAACATAGTTATGTTCACCATTGAAAACTACTCCATTTCACGTGATGATCGGTTATGGTTTAGTTGATTTGGATCACGTGATCACTTAGAAGATTAGAGGGATGTCTATCTAAGTGTGAGTTCTTAAGTAATATGATTAATTGAACTTAAATTTATCATGAACTTAGTACCTGATAGTATCTTTCTTATGTATGTTTGATTGTAGATAGATGGCCCGTGCTGTTGTTCCGTTGAATTTTAATGCGTTCCTTGAGAAAGCAAAGTTGAAAGATGATGGTAGCAATTACACTGACTGGGTCCGTAACTTGAGGATTATCCTCATTGCTGCACAGAAGAATTACGTCCTGGAAGCACCACTGGGTGCCAGGCCTGCTGCTGGGGCAACACCAGATGTCATGAATGTCTGGCAGAGCAAAGCTGATGACTACTCGATAGTTCAGTGTGCCATGCTTTACGGCTTAGAATCGGGACTTCAACGACGTTTTGAACGTCATGGAGCATATGAGATGTTCCAGGAGTTGAAGTTAATATTTCAAGAATGCCCGAATTGAGAGATATGAAGTCTCCAATAAGTTCTATAGCTGCAAGATGGAGGAGAACAGTTCTGTCAGTGAGCATATACGCAAAATGTCTGGGTATAATAATCACTTGATTCAGGTGGGAGTTAATCTTCCAGATGATTGCATCATTGACAGAATTCTCCAATCACTGCCACCAAGCTACAAGAGCTTCGTGATGAACTATAATATGCAAGGGATGAATAAGACTATTCCCGAGCTCTTCGCAATGCTGAAAGCTGTGGAGGTAGAAATCAAAAAGGAGCATCAAGTGTTGATGGTCAACAAGACCACTAGTTTCAAGAAAAAGGGCAAAGGGAAGAAGAAGGGGAACTTCAAGAAGAACAGCAAGCAAGTTGCTGCTCAAGAGAATAAACCCAAGTCTGGACCTAAGCCTGAAACTGAGTGCTTCTACTGCAAGCAGATTGGTCACTGGAAGCGGAACTGCCCCAAGTATTTGGCGGATAAGAAGGATGGCAAGGTGAACAAAGGTATATGTGATATACATGTTATTTATGTGTACCTTACTAGAGCTCGCAGTAGCACCTGGGTATTTGATACTGGTTCTGTTGCTAATATTTGCAACTCGAAACAGGGACTACGGATTAAGCGAACACTGGCAAAGGACAAGGTGACGATGCACGTGGGAAACGGTTCCAAAGTCGATGTGATCGCGGTCGGCACGCTACCTCTACATCTACCTTCGGGATTAATATTAGACCTAAATAATTGTTATTTGGTGCCAGCGTTGAGCATGAACATTATATCTGGATCTTGTTTAATAGTAGCACCTGGGTATTTGATACTGGTTCTGTTGCTAATATTTGCAACTCGAAACAGGGACTACGGATTAAGCGAACACTGGCAAAGGACAAGGTGACGATGCGCGTGGGAAACGGTTCCAAAGTCGATGTGATCGCGGTCGGCACGCTACCTCTACATCTACCTTCGGGATTAATATTAGACCTAAATAATTGTTATTTGGTGCCAGCGTTGAGCATGAACATTATATCTGGATCTTGTTTAATGCGAGACGGTTATTCATTTAAATCTGACAATAATGGTTGTTCTATTTATATGAGTAATATCTTT
Source organism: Triticum dicoccoides (assembly GCF_002162155.2). Classification (NCBI taxonomy): domain Eukaryota; kingdom Viridiplantae; phylum Streptophyta; class Magnoliopsida; order Poales; family Poaceae; genus Triticum; species Triticum dicoccoides. Next base: position 242,756,771 of record NC_041388.1, read on the forward strand.
TATGGTCATGCACCTTTAAAGAGTGGTCTATTTTTGATGAATCTCGATAGTAGTAACACACATATCCATAATGTTGAAGCCAAAAGATGCAGAGTTGATAATGATAGTGCAACTTATTTGTGGCACTGCGGTTTAGGTCATATCAGTATAAAGCGCATGAAGAAACTCCATACTGATGGGCTTTTGGAACCACTTGATTATGAATCACTTGGTACTTGCGAACCATGCCTCATGGGCAAGATGACTAAAACACCGTTCTCCGGCACTATGGAGAGAGCAACAGATTTGTTAGAAATCATACATACAGATGTATGTGGTCCGATGAATATTGAGGCTCGTGGCGGATATCATTATTTTCTCACCTTCACAGATGACTTAAGTAGATATGGGTATATCTACTTAATGAAACATAAGTCTGAAACATTTGAAAAGTTCAAAGAATTTCAGAGTGAAGTTGAAAATCATCGTAACAAGAAAATAAAGTTTCTACGATCTGATCGTGGAGGAGAATATTTGAGTTACGAGTTTGGTGTACATTTGAAGCAATGCGGAATAGTTTCGCAACTCACGCCACCCGGAACACCACAGCGTAATGGTGTGTCCGAACATCGTAATCGTACTTTACTAGATATGGTACGATCTATGATGTCTCTTACTGATTTACCGCTATCATTTTTGGGTTATGCTTTAGAGACGGCTGCATTCACGTTAAATAGGGCACCATCAAAATCCGTTGAGACGACGCCTTATGAACTATGGTTTGGCAAGAAACCAAAGTTGTCGTTTCTTAAAATTTGGGGCTGCGATGCTTATGTGAAAAAGCTTCAACCTGATAAGCTCGAACCCAAATCGGAGAAATGTGTCTTCATAGGATACCCAAAGGAGACTGTTGGGTACACCTTCTATCACAGATCCGAAGGCAAGACATTTGTTGCCAAGAATGGATCCTTTCTAGAGAAGGAGTTTCTCTCGAAAAGAAGTGAGTGGGAGGAAAGTAGAACTTGACGAGGTAACTGTACCTGCTCCCTTATTGGAAAGTAGTACATCACAGAAACCTGTTTCTGCGACACCTACACCAATTAGTGAGGAAGCTAATGATAATGATCATGAAACTTCAGAACAAGAAACTACTGAACCTCGTAGATCAACCAGAGTAAGATCCGCGCCAGAGTGGTACGGTAATCCTGTTCTGGAAATCGTGCTACTAGATCATGATGAACCTACGAACTATGAAGAAGCGATGGTGAGCCCAGATTCCGCAAAATGGCTTGAAGCCATGAAATCTGAGATGGGATCCATGTATGAGAACAAAGTATGGACTTTGGTTGACTTGCCCGATGATCGGCAAGCAATTGAGAATAAATGGATCTTCAAGAAGAAGACTGACGCTGACGGTAATATTACTGTCTACAAAGCTCGACTTGTCGCAAAAGGTTTTCGACAAGTTCAAGGGGTTGACTACGATGAGACCTTCTCACCCGTAGCGATGCTTAAGTCTGTCCGAATCATGTTAGCAATTGCCGCATTTTATGATTATGAAATTTGGCAGATGGATGTCAAAACTGCAATCCTGAATGGATTTCTGGAAGAAGAGTTGTATATGATACAATCGGAAGGTTTTGTCGATCCAAAGGGAGCTAACAAAGTGTGCAAGCTCCAGCGATCCATTTATGGACTGGTGCAAGCCTCTCGGAGTTGGAATAAACGCTTTGATAGTGTGATCAAAGCATTTGGTTTTATACAGACTTTCGGAGAAGCCTGTATTTACAAGAAAGTGAGTGGGAGCTCTGTAGCATTTCTGATATTATATGTGGATGAAATATTACTGATTGGAAATGATATAGAATTTCTAGATAGCATAAAGGGATACTTGAATAAGAGTTTTTCAATGAAAGACCTCGGTGAAGCTGCTTACATATTAGGCATAAAGATCTATAGAGATAGATCAAGACGCTTAATTGGACTTTCACAAAGCACATACCTTGACAAGATTTTGAAGAAGTTCAAAATGGATCAAGCAAAGAAAGGGTTCTTGCCTGTGTTACAAGGTGTGAAGTTGAGTCAGACTCAATGCCCGACCACTACAGAAGATAGAGAGAAAATGAAAGGTGTTCCCTATGCTTCAGCCATAGGCTCTATCATGTATGCAATGTTGTGTACTAGACCTGATGTGTGCCTTGCTATAAGTTTAGCAGGGAGGTACCAAAGTAATCCAGGAGTGGATCACTGGACAGCGGTCAAGAACATCCTGAAATACCTGAAAAGGACTAAGGATATGTTTCTCGTATATGGAGGTGACAAAGAGCTCATCGTAAACGGTTACATTGATGCAAGCTTTGACACTGATCCGGACGATTCTAAATCGCAAACCGGATACGTGCTTACATTAAATGGTGGAGCTGTCAGTTGGTGCAGTTCTAAACAAAGCGTTGTGGCGGGATCTACATGTGAAGCAGAGTACATAGCTGCTTCGGAAGCAGCAAACGAAGGAGTCTGGATGAAGGAGTTCATATCCGATCTAGGTGTCATACCTAGTGCATCGGGTCCAATGAAAATCTTTTGTGACAATACTGGTGCAATTGCCTTGGCAAAGGAATCCAGATTTCACAAGAGGACCAAACACATCAAGAGACGCTTCAATTCCATCTAGGATCTAGTCCAGGTGGGAGACATAGAGATTTGCAAGATACATACGGAGCTGAATATAGCAGACCCGTTGACTAAGCCTCTTCCACGAGCAAAACATGATCAACACCAAAGCTCCATGGGTGTTAGAATCATTACTGTGTAATCTAGATTATTGACTCTAGTGCAAGTGGGAGACTGAAGGAAATATGCCCTAGAGGCAATAATAAAGTTATTATTTATTTCCTTATATCATGATAAAAGTTTATTATTCATGCTAGAATTGTATTAACCGGAAACATAATACATGTGTGAATACATAGACAAACTAAGTGTCACTAGTATGCCTCTACTTAACTAGCTCGTTAATCAAAGATGGTTATGTTTCCTAACCATAGACAAAGAGTTGTCATTTGATTAAACGGGATCACATCATTAGTTGAATGATCTGATTGACATGACCCATTCCATTAGCTTAGCACCCGATCGTTTAGTATGTTGCTATTGCTTTCTTCATGACTTATACATGTTCCTATGACTATGAGATTATGTAACTCCCGTGTGCCGGAGGAACACTTTGTGTGCTACCAAACGTCACAACGTAACTGGGTGATTATAAAGGTGCTCTACAGGTGTCTCCAAAGGTACATGTTGGGTTGACGTATTTCGAGATTAGGATTTGTCACTCCGATCGTCGGAGAGGTACCTCTGGGCCCTCTCGGTGATGCACATCACTTAAGCCTTGCAAGAAATGTAAATGAGTTAGTTGCAAGATGATGTATTACGGAACGAGTAAAGAGACTTGCCGGTAACGAGATTGAACTAGGTATTGTATACCGACGATCGAATCTCGGGCAAGTAACATACCGATGACAAAGGGAACAACGTATGTTGTTATGCAGTCTGACCGATAAAGATCTTCATAGAATATGTAGGAGCCAATATGGGCATCTAGGTCCCGCTATTGGTTATTGACCGGAGACATGTCTCGGTCATGTCTACATTGTTCTCGAACCCGTAGGGTCCGCACGCTTAAGGTTTCGATGACAGTTATATTATGAGTTTATATGTTTTGATGTACCGAAGGTTTTTCGGAGTCCCGGATGTGATCACGGACATGACGAGGAGTCTCGAAATGGTCGAGACATAAAGATTGATATATTGGAAGCCTATGTTTGGATATCGGAAGTGTTCCGGGTGAAATCGGGATTTTACCAGAGTACCGGGAGGTTACCGGAACCCCCCGGGAGCTATATGGGCCTTAGTGGGCCTTAGTGGAAAAGAGAAGGGGCATCCCAAGATGGGCCGCGCGCCCCTCCCCTCCCTTGGTCCGAATAGGACAAGGAGAGGGGGCCGGCCCCCCTCTCTCTTTTCCTCCCTCCGCGAATCCTATTCCAACTAGGATTGGGGGGGATCCTACTCCCATAGGGAGTAGGACTCCTCCTGGCGCGCCTCTCCTAGGCCGGTCGCA
>NC_041388.1:242761091-242768473 GCF_002162155.2 Triticum dicoccoides
ACAAGTTGATCCACGTGATGATATTCTTAGCCGTGTGCGGCGCCCCCTGCCACCATAGTCCTCGATAATATTGTAGCGGTGCTTAGGCGAAGCCCTGCTACAGTAGTGCATCAAGATCATCACCACGCCGTCGTGCTGACGGAACTCTTCCCCTATACTTTGCTGGATCGGAGTCCGGGGATCGTCATCGAGCTGAACGTGTGTTAAAACTCGGAGGTGCCGTAGTTTCGGTGCTTGATCGGTCGGGCCGTGGATACGTACGACTACATCAACCAAACGCTTCCGTTGTCGATCTACAAGGGTACGTAGATCACACTCTCCCCTCTCGTTGCTATGCATCACCATGATCTTGCGTGTGCGTAGGAAATTTTTTGAAATTACTACGTTACCCAACAGGATGAAGGGATCAAGAAGGCCACGGAGAACCAAGATCGAGCAACAGAAGACATCCTTCAACTTGATCACAACCTTCTTACCCCAACTGAGATCGAAGCTTTCCAGATGATTGAGTTAACTCATATTCAAAACAAGTATCTCACAAGTGAAAATATTTTGTTGAAGGAGCATATCTTAGCACTCAAGGGCATTATTCACAAGCTAGAGGACCTCTTACGCTGGATGTGCGACTATCCATCACCACCTTCTTCACCAACCAAGGAGACATAATCACATGGGTATGGGCACTCCCCTTGGCAACTTCCAAGCTTGGGGGAGGTGCCCCGGTATCGTATCACAATCACAACTCATATCTTTACCGTTTTCCTTAATTCGATCCTATTAGTAGTATTTTGATCTAGTAGAATAAAGTTTATGTCATGATCTAGTTTTAAGTTTTGCTTTATGATCTCTCTATGTAATCGAGTCCGTCAAGGGCTTGGTTTTCTTGCTATGATCTTGGGTGAATAAAGAAAATAAAAGAGAAAAAGAATAAAAAGAAACAAAAGTTCATATTAATCTTATTGATAGTAATGACTTCACACAGAAAGAGTGTGATGACTAAAAGTTGTTGGGAGTTGGCAGGCATAACTTTGGTCATTTTTGCAATTAATAGGAAGTAATAAGGAAAGAGAGGTTTCACATATAAATATACTATTATTGACATCTTTTATAATTGGGAACACTCATCAAAATATGACATGCTAAAGAGTTGATGTTGGACAAGGAAGACAACGTAATGGGTTATGTTTTCTTATATCTGAGATAAAGTATGTTGTCATGGATCATCCAACATGTTGAGCTTGCCTTTCCCCCTCATGCTAGCCAAATTCTCAGCACCAAGTAGAGATACTACTTGTGCTTCCAAATACCCTTAAACCAGTTTTGCCATGAGAGTCCACCATATCTACCTATGGATTGAGTAAGATCCTTCAAGTAAGTTGTCATCGGTGCAAAGCAATAAAATTTCTCTAAATATGTATGATTAGTGTGGGAGAAATAAGCTTTATACGATCTTGTGATGTGGAAGTAATAAAAGCGACGGACTGCATAATAAAGGTTCATATCACAAGGGGCAATATAAAGTGACGTTCTTTCGCATTAAGATTTTGTACATCCGACCATAAAAGTGCATGGCAACCACTGCTTCCCTCTGCAAAGGGCCTATCTTTTATTATTATCTCCTACCTTATGCAAGAGTCATGGTGATCTTCACCTTTCCTTTTTACATTTTATCCTTTGGCAAGCACAGTGTGTTGGAAAGATCCTGATAGATATATCTAATTGGATGTAGGGGGGCATGAGTTATTATTGCTGACATTACCCTTGAGGTAAGATGTTGTGGGGCGAAACTATAAGCCCCTATCTTTCTCTGTGTCCGATTAAAACTCCGTAACCACAAGTATTGCGTGAGTGTTAGCAATTATGAAGGACTAGATGATAGTTGAGTATGTGGACTTACTTTTTAGCTCTGACATAGACTCTTTCTGATGTTATGATAATTGCAATTGCTTCAATGACTGAGGTTATTATTTTTTGGTTCTCAATAAGGTTTCTGATTCATACTTTTGCATTGTGAATAGATCATCACTTGAACATAAGTAATCATATGCCAATATCTGTATATGTTGCTGTTATGAGAATAATCATGATGCCTTCATGTCTGTATTTTATTTTTATCGATGCCTCTACCTCTAAACATGGGGACATATTTATTGATCGGCTTTCGCTTGAGGACAAGCAAGGTCTAAGCTTGGGGGAGTTGATACGTCCATTTTGCATCATGCTTTTATATCAATATTTATTGCATTATGGGATGATATTTCACATTATGTCATAATACTTATGGCTATTCTATCTTATTTTACAAGGTTTACATAAGGAGGGAGAATGCCGGTAGCTGGAATTCTGGGCTGGAAAAGGAGCAAATATTAGAGACCTATTCTGCACAACTCCAAAAGTCCTGAAACTCCACGGAACACCTTATAATAAATAATGAAAAATCCTCGCCAAAGATGAAGACCAGGGGGGCCACACCCTGCTCACGAGGGTGGGGGGCGCGCCCCCTACCTCATGGGCCCCCTGGTGGCTCTCCGATGACCATCTTCTCATATATGAAGTCTTTCGTCGAGAAAAAAAGAAGAAGCAACCTTTCGGGACGAAACTCTGCCGCCACGAGGCGGAACCTTGGCGGATCCAATCTAGAGCTCCAGCAGAGCTGTTCTGCTGGGGAAACTTCCCTCCCGAAGGGGGAAATCATCGCCATTGTCATCACCAACACTCCTCTCATCGGGAGAGGGAAATCTCCATCAACATCTTCATCAGCACCATCTCATCTCAAAACCCTAGTTCATCTCTTGTATCCAATTCTTGTCTCCAAGTCCGGGATTGGTGCTAGTAGGTTGCTAGTAGTGTTAATTACTCCTTGTAGTTGATGCTAGTTGGTTTAATTGGTGGAAGATCATATGTTCAGATCCTATATGCATATTAATACCCTTCTAATTATGAACATGTTTATGCTTTGTGAGTAGTTACGTTTGTTCCCGAGGACAAGGGAGAAGTCTTGCTATTAGTAGTCATGTGAATTTGGTATTCGCTCGATATTTTGATGAGATGTATGTTGTCTAGCCTTTAGTGGTGTTATGTGAACGTCGACTACATAACACTTCACCATTATTTGGGCCTAGAGGAAGGCATTGGGAAGTAATAAGTAGATGATGGGTTGCTAGAGTGACAGAAGCTTAAACCCTAGTTTATGCGTTGCTTTGTAAGGGGATGATTTGGATCCATATGTTTCATGCTATGGTTAGGTTTACCTTAATACTTTTTTGTAGTTGCGGATGCTTGCAATAGAGGTTAATCATAAGTAGGATGCTTGTTCAAGTAAGAACAGCACCCAAGCACCGGTCCACCCACATACAAATTATCAAAGTATCGAACGCGAATCATATGAACGTGATGAAAACTAGCTTGACGATATTCCCATGTGTCCTCGGGAGCGCTTTTCCTTATATAAGAGTTTGTCCAGGCTTGTCCTTTGCTACAAAAAGGATTGGGCCACCTTGCTGCACTTTATTTACTTTTTTTTACTTGTTTCTCGTTACAAATTATCTTATCACAAAACTATCTGTTACCACTTATTTCAGAACTTGCAGAGAATACCTTGCTGAAAACCGTTTATCATTTCCTTCTACTCCTCGTTGGGTTCGACACTCTTACTTATCGAAAGGACTACGATAGATCCCCTATACTTGTGGGTCATCATGGTGCCGGATGGAAAATTTCGGTGGGGCCGAGTTTGACTTTTGGTTTGGGACATATGTGGATACGGGAAAGTGGTTGAGGGTTTTGGAGCATATCACTAAGCATTTTGAGCAAGCAAGCCATTAAGCAACACCTCATCCCCTTTTAATAGTATTGGCTTTCCTATGTACTCAATGTGATCTTGGATCACTAAAAGTAAAATGTAGAGTCTTGAGCTTTTGAGCTTGAGCCAATCCTTTGTCCTTAGCATCTTGAAAGGGTTCCATATCCTCTTGTCCACGCCACTCCATCTGTTGAACTTGTCTGAAATATACTAGATGAAAAACATTAGTTCAACGGGAGATATGTTGACATTAATTATCAAAACCACCCAGGGAGCACTTGTGCTTTCACACCTCGAAGCTATTCTTTCCGATCGATCTATCCAAGTGTTTGTACTAAAATAACACCAAATAATTTCAGATTCATAATACTCGATCCAATACAAAGAACCTCATAGAGTGCCCCAAGATTTCTACGGGAGAAACAAAGACAAGAACGTGCATCCACTACTAGGGAAAACCCTAGCAGTAGCACTGGTTTTGTGCTCACTAGTAGCGCGGGTAGGCGCGCTACTAATAAGGCGCTACAGCTATTGCTTAGCAGTAACGTGTGCCGCACGCGCTACTGCTACGACAAATAGCTGCAGCGCTTGTTCACTCCCACGCTGCTGCTAATGTAACTACTGGCAGCGTGTTTTCTTTCCATCGCTACTAGTATTGTTTTTTTATTTTTTATTTTTAGTGTATTTATGCGCCATCGTACAAATATTGGTACAATACCAGTTATGAGGTTTACATCATTATGTCCATAACAGTGTGTCAAATGAAGGTGGATTAGGTTCAAGTGGAGGCAATATGTGGTGCATGTCAAAAGTATACTACTAATCCAAACTTGATCTAGTTTGGACTAGTAGTACTTTTGATGTGCACCACATGTTGCCTCCACTTGAATCTAATCCGCCAGCACAAGCTATTTAATCATCATCATAATCATTAGCACCAACAATATTTATTTAATCACCACTAACACTAGCTAATAATAATCAGTCATTACCACCAACACTAGCTATTTTATCATCATAGTAATAGTGTAGCACATCATCATCCTCAAACTCATTTCTAGCTAATCACTCCTGCTGCTCTCTCTTAGGTAAAACAACATAAAACATGTCTAGCTCTCCTCCTTGATCAAGTTGGAGCATGTAGATGAACCTGTCTCCTAATTTTGGGTAGCACATCTGTTTGCTGCCCCTAGTACTTGTCTGTGCTCCCCCATCACATATCTGGTCCAGTCTTGCACTATTAAGCATTCATCGCTGATCTTGAATGCACTAAAGTAACATGTAGGATATCTTGGCCGTAAGCTAATAATACTCATGGTACCTTTAGTCTCGATCCCATAAGGCACAACATTCATCGGGAGTCCCTGTTGAAGAACATCGTATGGTCACATACTTAGCAATGAAGTTTAGCTTCACAAATAATGTATGGAAAAGATGCACTGAGGACAAATAGTAAAAATCTTACCATCCTTCCTAAATAGATGTGACCGTAGTTCATGACGAACACTATTGGTCGCATGTTTTCAGTGCTAAGATTTCTAAGTCCAGAAAGAAAATTTGTCTTGACGGTATCAAGATCCTCAAGCCATGAAACATAATGACTTAGCTCCTCGCAGTTTAGTTCAGCCCCAGGACAGTAGTAGGTCCTGTCTACCAAGCGCTGGACATGTTTGCTTGCACCGAAATAAGCTGACAATAAAAATTAGTTGTCAACTATTTTTGAATAAACAATATCAAAGACATAAATATGGTTGAGAAACTTACATTTTGGTGTAACTGGAGGCGTCTGCACATCGACCCAGATGTCGGTATTACCTTCAATATCATCTTCCGGACGAATATCAAAGGTGATAACCATATCAGGCTGAAATGCATAAGTCTTGCATAGTGCTCACCATGTTTTGCATCCAAAATAGGTGTAGTCGTCTGAATTGTATAATTTTGCGTGGAAAATATAACCATGCCCGGTCTTCAAATAAACTTTCTTTACCTCTATAGTATGACTGAAACCTATCTTATCCAATACAAAAACTCTTGCATGGCAGGGGATACGCTAGTAGAATAATAAAAAAAATATAAGTTGAAGCAAATGAAGCAGATGTCATGCTTAATTACGAAAAAAGACTTGTCGTTGTGACTTACTGTATCCACTTCGAAGTTCTCATCCAGCTTGATGCTGAAGCGCCTATCATCATCTAGGAAGATTCCGTCGCACAGGCCGCGCTCGTCTTTGCAGTATTTGCAAATACCGACATCCTTTTTGTCGTTAGACATTTCCTATGTTCATAGTTAAAACATTAATTGAAAATCGATAAAATACAACTACCAGGATACTCAACACACAAATCCGGGGCACTCGATATTTCCTACATATTCTGGCAAAAGTCATGCCAAAATTCACGGAAAAATCCGGCATGACCTTTGCTAAAATAGGATATATCGAGCGCCTAAAATTTGCCGGAACGAAAATGAATCAACACTCCGGCAAAACATAGGCCACTGGAGGTGTAACCTGCAAACATGACCGGCCACTTGGATATTGAGCAACACAAGATATACATTTCAAAATATCTTATAAGACTCAAATTAGCATGCATTCAATAAGCAAAAGTAAATCATCTCATGCGTCCGTACATCGTCGAATATTATCACTAATACATCCCGAATAGTGTCATACATATAACATCACTAGTACAACTAAAACCCTAGCACACGACGGGTATCGGCGCGGGCAGTGGACACCCACAGAGAAGGAACCATCACAGGATCATAGCTCTAGTGAGATCCCTGGAGAACCTGCCAGGTATTGGAGAACCTGTGCTCCAATGCAAACAAGTAGCGACGGACGTGCGCGTCCTCCTCACTGACACGGTGACGCACCACCTCCGCGGAGTCCTCGAGCCTCTGGACCGTCACTGGCCCACGCGACCGCCACCAAAGAAGGTTTGGGTCAATGACAGGCTGGCTCCTCACCAACCTGCGCCCCTCGGTAGGTAGCGCCTCCCAGTACCACCCCAGCGGAGCCCAGTCCCGGACATGGCCCATCTGGTCAAGCAGGTGTCGTCCTCCGCCGACTCGACGACGAGGATGCGGGATAGGCATCGTCCACGTCGATGCGGGAAAATTGCTTTAACTAAAAAAATAGCAACAAGTTCTTACTAACTAGTTCTATTAATTCAACTAGTTCTTACTAAAAATAAACTTACTATAAATAAAAATATTCTAGTACCTAATTAGTACCTAGTTCTTACTAACTAATTAGTACCTAAGAACTACTGCCCTAATTACCATCTAATTTGATGAACCTATAGGGGTGGAAAGTGGTAGCGGATACTCCAATTATCCAACTATAAAGTGAAATAAGTGGTCAAATTTTACTCGTTTTATGATTTATCTTAGAAATTTGATTCGTTTCCACCCTTACATGAACCCTAACTCATTTGAGCCGCATCCGCATCCGATTCCTTTCCACCCTAACTAATTTGATGGAGGTAGAAACCCTAGGCAGAGGTAGGGGAGAGGGAGGAGCAGGCGTGCTCACCTCGGGTGCCTGCGATGAGGGAGGGGCAGGCGGCGTCGA
>NC_041388.1:242769046-242802888 GCF_002162155.2 Triticum dicoccoides
GTCGGGGTCGGGGGCGGCGTCCCGGGCGGCATTGAGGTCGGGGGCGGGGCCGGCGTTGAATCTGGGGTCGAGGGCGGCGTGGGGAGAGCGCGCAGCGGCCGAGGGGCGACGGCGGCGGCGAGAGTGGAGTTGATTTGGGGGATGAAGTGGCCGTGGGGAAGGACGAACCGCGTGGTTAAGTCAGAAGTACCAGTAGCGCGTTCCAGAAAGGGCGCTACTGCTACGTTAGCTACAGCGCATTCTGGAATACACGCTGCAGCTAAGGAGATTAGCAGTAGCGTTGGGCCATTATACGCGCTACTGCTAGGTTGGGCTAGCCATGTGCGCCCAGTTCAAACGTAGCAGCAGCGCTTTTTGCTAGTACGCGCTACTGCTAAAGTCATAGCAGTAGCACGGTTTATTTACGCGCGCTGCTACTAAGTAGCAGTAGTGCTTGATTTTGTACAGCGCTACTGGTAAAATTCTGTGTATAGGCTTTTCCCTAGTAGTGATCAACCCCTATGCGTAGATTACCCCATTGTCACCTCGGAAATCCGCGAGTTGAGTATCATAACATATATCAAGTGAATCAATATGATACCCCATTGTCACCACGAGTATTCATATGCAAGACATATATCAAGTGTTCTCAAATCCATAAAAGTATTCAATCCGATAACAACGAAATCTCAAAGGGAAAAACTCAATTCATCACAACAAAATAGAGAGGGGAAAACACCATATGATCCGACTATATTAACAAAGTCCGCGATACATCAAGATCGTGACATATCAAGAACATGAGAGAGAGAAAGATTAAACACATAGCTACTGGTACAAACCCTCAGCCCCGAGGGTGGACTACTCCCTCCTCATCATGGTGGTCGCAGAGATGATGAAGATGGCCTCCGGAGATGATCCCCCCTCCGCCAGGGTGCCGGAACGGGGTCTAAATTGGTTTTCGGTGGCTACAAAGCCTTGCGGCGGTGGAACATCTGATCTAGTTATCCCCGAGGGTTTTTGAAATATTTGGGATTTTATATGGCAAAGAGGGGGTGCGGGAGGCCACCGAGGTGGGCACAACCCACCTGGGCGCGCCTGGGCCCCCAGGCGCGCCCTGGTGGGTTGTGCCCCCCTCGGGGCACCCCTCCCCCCCAGGTGCTGCTCTCGGGAGTCTTCTAGTCCATAAAAATCCACAAAAAGTTTCGCGGTGTTTCGACTCCGTTTGATATTGATTTCCTGCGATGTAAAAAATAAGCAAAAACACAACTGGCACTGGGCACTGGGTCAATAGGTTAGTCTCAAAAATGATATAAAGTTGATATAAAATGACTGTAAAACATTCAAGAATGATAATATAACAGCATGAATGCTTCATAAATTATAGATACGTTGGAGACATATCACATGTCTCCAATGTTATTTAACAGTGTAGCTGACATGTTGTCTATTCTGATTGATCGTGCCACGCAAGACGGCCAAATTGCAGGAGTGGTGCCCCCCACCTTGTGGATGGTGGCCTCTCTATTCTGCAATATGCCGATGATATAATTCTTTTTATGGAATACGACCTGAATAAGGCTCGAAACATGAAATTATTGCCTTCAGTGTCTGAGCAGATGTCATGCCTTAAAATTAAGTTCCATAAAAGTGAATTGTTCTGCTTGAAGCCAGCGAGGCAGCGCATGAGTATGCCGACCTGTTTGGTTGTGCGCAAGACCAATTCCCGATGAAATATTTGGGAATTCCGATTCATTATCGACGTCTCACTAATGCCTAGTGGAAACATGTAGAGGAGCGCTTAGAGAAACGTTTGAGTAGTTGGAAAGGCAAGTTGCTCTATGTTGAAGGACGACTGGTCTTAATCAACTCGGTCCTCACAAATATGGTTCTCCATATGCTCTCTTTTTTTCCAACTCCCAAAAGGGGTCTTGCAGAGGCTGGATTATTTCAGACGCCAGCCTCCGAGAACAATATCCAGCTCTGTACCGCATTGTTCGCGGTAAGAATGATACTCTAGTGCAGGTGCTTAGTTCATTCCCGTCGAATATTTCTTTCAGGCGGGATTTGATTGGCCCTCATCTTATGTCATGGCAAAATCTGGTATCTCGATTGGAGTTGATTAACCTGACACAAGGACGTGACATGTTCCGCTGGAACCTCACGACATCTAGGTCCTTCACAGTTGACTCTATGTATCGTGCGCTCACGCATTCAGAGGTCCCAGTGGATAATAACAAGAAAATTTGGATGTCGAAGATTCCACTAAAAGTTAAAATCTTTATGTGGTATCTTCGAAGGGGAGTTGTGCTAACCAAAGACAATCTCGCCCGTCGCAATTGGCATGGAAGTAAGAAGTGTAGTTTTTGTACTCATGATGAGACAATCAAACACCTCTTTTTCCAATGCAAGTTTGCGCGTTCTACGCGATCAGTCATTCAAATAGCATCCAATTTGTATCCGCCAACAAATGTTGCCAATATTTTTGGTCATTGATTGGACGGAATTTCAAATAGGTTCAAAATGCTAATTAGGGTGGGAGCATATACCTTATTATGGGCACTCTGGCTATGTAGAAATGATTTGGTTTTCGAGGGCAAAAACACCTCTCCTTTGCAGGTTCTTTTCCGTTGTACGCACTTGCTTCGCACGTGGTCTACACTACATCGAAGAGAGTATCAACCGCTATTTAAGGCGGTGTGTACGTGGTTGGAGCGGGTGGCCACTGAGGTCTTCACCCAGCATGGGTGGCAGCATAATCTCCGTATTGACGCACCAACTCCTTCGACATAGGCATACCATCGGTTCTATATGATCCTATTATTGCTGATTTGTCACTTTTTTATAATCTTCTTTTAATTTGTTTTTGTTTGGTTGTGTGCATTTTAGCTATGCAGAGACAGGGCGATGCTTATCAGGTTTTGTATCCGCTTGATGCTACATTTTGAGTCAATAAAAATATCATTTATCGAAAAATAATAATATTCCAACTAAAAAAACGTTATATTATCGATCAAATATTCAGGTTCATATAGATCACTTGACCGAATTAGAGGGTGTTTGTTTCCAGGGACTTATTGGTCTAGGGACTTAAATAAGTCCCTATAAGTCTCATCTAAACCAAACAGGAAGGACTTATAGGGACTTAAAGTGGACATTTGGGACTTATGGAATAAGACTCTCAAGGAGGGACTTATAGGGACTTATAGTTGTAATATGGCCTTATAGAGACTTATAAGTTTTGGAAACCAAACATGTAGAAACTTTTTAGAAACTTGAGACTTATAAGTTGGGACTAAAAAAAATCTTAAAACTTATGAACAAAACAGGACCTTAGAAAGTACCTGTATGCGCGGACCTTGCTTTTTTTCGTGTATTTTCGATGCCGCCGAAAGCCACGAGTGTGCCACCGCAGTCAGCTTAGCACTCACCGTCCTCCCTTCGCCGGCCGCGTCGCCGTGACAAGACCGACGTTCTTACCGCGTCCTCGCTCCCGCGAAATTGGCGTGATATCTCCACGATCCCCTCGCGATCATCCAAGAACATTCCTCGCGACCACGGACCATCGCTCTCAAATCTCAATAAAACCACCCCTAGTTCGCCACTGAGCTGCTCACATTCAGAGCTTGGCAACAAGCGAGAGCGAGCGTCTGTCTCTGTCCATTCACGAGCTCCGAACTTCTAGACGCCGGGAGCCGGCGATGGCGGCGCCTGCTGCTCTTGACGTTAGCCTCGAGAGGGTAGCTACGGCAGTGGCCGTTCCACCACCCGGCATCGACGTCGACGGTGCCACCGCGGAGGCGGAGTTCCTCTGGGAGCTGCGCAAGTACGTGCTGCTCCTCGCCACGCTCGCGGCCTCCGTCACCTACTCCGCGGGGCTGAGTCCGCCAGGCGGATTCTGGCCCGACAACGACGCCGACGGAGGCGCGCGTCTCGCCGGCGACCCGGTGCTCCTCGTCACCTACCCGCGCCGATACAAGGCCTTCTTCTACTGCAACGCCACCGCCTTCGTCGCCTCCCTCGTCATCGTCAACCTCCTGCTCGTCCGCTCGCTCGCCCACCGCCGGCGGTGGCTGCGCGCGCTCCAGGCCGCCATGCTGCTCGACCAGTTCGGTCTCATGGGGGCCTACGCCGCGGGCAGCTGCAGGGACGCGGCCATGTCCGCCTACGTCTTCGTTCTCGTCGCCTTGGTTGGCTGCTACGTCTCCGCCCACGTCCTCGTCTTCGTGCTCCTCGCCCCGACAGCGCGAGGCGACAAGGTCACGCCGGCCGACAGAGTGGAGCGCGCGCGCAAGTACCTGCTCATCTTCGCGACGCTGGCGGCGACCATCACGTACCAGGCCGGTGTCAGCACGCCGGGCGGGTTCTGGCCGGGCAGCCAGCACAGCGACCACCTGGCCGGCGACCCCATGCTCCGCGTCCAGCACCCGTCCCGCTTCATGGTCTTCTTCTACTCCAACACCACCGCGTTCGTCGCGTCGCTGGTCGTCGTCATGCTGCTCATGAGCAACACCGTGACGCAGCACGGGTTCCGGTCATGCGCGCTCTGGGTGTGCACGGGCGCGGCCATGGTCGGGCTCATGGGCGCCTTCGCCTCCGGGAGCTGCCGGAGCATCAAGACCTCCATGTACGTCGTCGCGCTGGTGGCCGCCGTTCTCTTCTACATCGCCATTCAGGCGCTCGTCTTCTTTTGCAAGCCCGTGGAGAATTTGATCCACGACGTGCAACAAGCATTTGAAAGGTACCTCAACAAATTTGAGAGATTGGAGCAGCAAAGTCAGCAGCAGCAGCAAAGCAGAGCACCCGAGCACGGCAACGACGACGCGTACCAGATTCTGAGGAAGTCGCGGATGTATCTGCTGCTGCTCGGGATTCTTGCGGCGAGCGTCACATACCAAGCCGGACTTAACCCGCCGGGCGGCTTCTGGCAAGGCGATGCCGCCGCCGACGCTCGCCACCGCTACCTCGCCGGCGACCCGATCCTCCACATCACGTATCCCCGGCGATACCTGGCCTTCTTCTACTGCAACGCCACCGCCTTCGTCGCGTCGCTCGTCATCCTCATACTCCTCCTGAGCAACATACTCAGCACCCAGGGGATCAAGTACTGCGCGTTGCAGGTCGCCATGATCCTGGACCTGTTTGGCCTCATCGGCGCCTACGCCGCCGGGAGCTGCCGGCAAGTATCCAAATCTGTGTACGTCTCCCTGCTCGTCGTTCCTGTGTTCCTCTACGTCGGTATCCACGTCGTGGTCTTCATGCTAGAAGTGTGGCCGGCTCGCCCGGCATGGATCCAAGCGTTGAGTGAGAAGATGGAGCAATGCGCACCCAGCTGGCTCAAGGAGCTGTTCGAGCACCCCGAGCAGGGGGAGGAGGAGGCGGCGGACGTCGAACGGACACTGGAGAAGAGGCGCAAGCTTCTGCTGCTTCTTGCGATCCTTGCGGCGAGCCTCACCTACCAAGCCGGCATGGGCCCGCCGGGCGGCTTCTGGCAAGAGAGCAAGCTCGGCCATGTCGCCGGCGACCCGGTGCTCAACGACAACTACCCGCGCCGCTACGTGGCCTTCTTCTACTGCAACGCGACGGCCTTCGTCGCGTCCCTTGCCGTCATCATGCTGCTGGCGAACAGGAAGCTCTCGGCGAGAGGGATACGGTCTTACGGACTGCGGGTGTGCGTGATCCTCGACCTCCTCGGCCTCATGGGCGCCTTCGCCGCCGGGAGCTGCCGGAAGGTGTCGACCTCGATCTACGTCCTCGTTCTCACATTCGCAGTTCTGCTCTGCATCGCTCTCCAGGTCACGCTGGTCTTGTCGGAGACGGCGCGAGGTCTTGCCAAGAGGCTCCTGTCAAAGCTCGGCGCGGGCGAAGACCAAGCCGGAGGCGACGGGCGGCATGGCACGGGCGTCGCCGCCGGAGGGGCGCGTGATCTCTGGGACGAGAAGCTGCCCAAGTACCTGCTGCTGCTCGCCGCGCTCGCCGCCGCCGTCACGTACCAGGCCGCGATGAGCCCGCCGGGCGGCCTCTGGGGCGACGCCACCGGCCACGTCGCCGGCGATCCGGTTCTCACGAGCAACTACCCGCGCCGGTACAAGGCCTTCTTCTACTGCAACGCGACGTCCTTCATGGCGTCCCTGGTGATCATGGTCCTCCTGCTGATCAAGAGGGTGAGCGACACGCCGCCGGCGCTCTTGGCGCTGCACGCCGCCATGATCCTGGACCTGTTTGGACTCATGGGTGCATACGCCGCTGGGAGCTGCCGGAGGGTGAGGACGTCTGCGTACGTCCTGGCGCTGGTCGTCGGGGTCTCGGCGTACATCGCTGTGCTCGTCGTGGCATCCATCGGCATAGCGGGGCGACTGAGAAGCGCAATGGACTGGCTGACGGAGCAAGTGACGCGGTGCTTCTCCGTGCATGATATGTAGAAGAACTTTGTAGAATTGTAGGGTGGCCTGCCCTGGCCCCATGGACCTTGTTTGTAGCATAATTGTTTTACGGGTTTGTTATTTTTCAGTCGACTGATTTTCAATTCGCTTTCATTTAAATTGTTGGCCGCTCGATCTTTTGCAGAGATTCACGCTGGAGCTGGCTATTTTCGAGGCGGTTTTCTCATGTCGGGCGCACTTCTACTTTCGGATCAGCCCGTTACTGCACATGTCGGGGGTGCTGTCTTCTTTGGGCAGAAAGAGAGAGAGGGGAGAGGAGAGAGCTACAGAAGCAGAGCGGAAGAGGTGATTCCTTTGCAATTTTGTTCATAGTCCATGGCGAGCTCTGCCTCTCCCCGAGCTTTATGTGCTTCGTGGAACTTGTCTTCCCCATTCCCTCTTTTCGATTTCATGTTTCTGTGCTCATGCCCCGTCCAGATCTTCCATCATTTTCTTAGATGCAGGTGTATGTGTAGATGTAGAGGTTGATGAATACGTAGGTGCAGATGTTGTGATTTCATTTTGCCATGGCATTTGATGAGGTTGCATCAGCTTGAATTCCACCGGTGTTTGCTGTAGATGGAGGCAGTCGATTCGTTGGCTCTCCTTGATTGTTGCATATGTAGCTTTTAATCTGGATGTAGCAATGTACCCCCTTGTCATTTCTTATATTTTATCGTCGTTCGTTCTGATATCCCCCCGGTAGTTGTTATTGTTTGATCCCCTGAAATCAAATGTGTTGTTCTTAAACTTCTAATATTTCATAGAGGAGCACTTAAATATCTGTGCAGATTTTGTTGTTTTGCTACCGCAAACCCATGCGAGTCGACCTTACATTATTTAGGAGACACATTTCTTCCTGTGACCCTAATGTTAGCACGTCCTCTTCATTGATTTGTTTGCTTTATTCCATGCATCTGCAAATTGGGGTGGATCATTTCGATAGAACATATTATCATTAGAACATGTCAATACACCTGAATGTCAACTTCTGCCCAGGTTGTAATCTCTGAAAATGTCAACTTACAGTCTCAGATTTCATTATAATTTCAGTGTAGATCATAGTGTAATTTCAGCGTAGATTATACTGGAGTTTCGGTGTTGTTTCAGTGTAAATTTCAATGCATTTATACTGTCGTCAACAATTCATATTTACAGCAGATTCACTGTAGTTCCACTGAATTTTGTTCTGGTATTACAGTGTAATTACAGTAAAATTGATTTGTGATTACAGTGTAATTACAGTGTTACTATACTGTAGTTTCAGTGTAACTATAGTGGGCAATGTTCATTGTATGTATTGTATACTGTAATTTCGGTGATTACTTAGAGTAGCTCACATAAAGGTTCTTTTTCCGGTTTGTCTATGTTTGGCAATAGCAGCTCTATATCCTTATATATTCTTATTTTTCTGGGGGTTTTCTATGGAGTGTAACATCCATCTATATTCTATATGTCTTTGGGCTTTGCCAATGTTTAGTGTTTCAGTTATGTTCCTTCAGTTAGTGGTTCACTGTAAGTTTTCAGTTAGTTTTACAGTTGCATGCAAATTACTTGCAATTCTACTGTAGTTACATGTCAATTATTCTGTTAATTACACTACAAATGTACTATATATTACAAGTAATTCTATGTGATTGTAATTCAAAACTCACTACATTTTCAGCCACCATTTGCACTGTAGTACTGTATATGTATGTTGGGGGGTTTGTTCAGGTAACATCATTTTTCTAGATAGTTTTGGTGGTTTATCCATGTAGCGCTCTCTTACTGTGAGAGCAATTTACGGTCAAGAGTGTTTCGTTTATAAAAACTGTATATTTTACTAGTGTAATTCTATTGCAAATTGACAGTATAAACTCCACTGTAAAACTATAAATGTATACTAGTGTAATTCAACTGATTTACATATCTATTGTAATTTACACTGTAAATCTTTCGTGGTAAATATGTGTTTACACTGTAATTTTAGTGTAAGTCTACTGTAAATTACATTGTAAAGAAATCTAACATAATTACACTGTAACTCTACTATAAATTACACTGTAAATCTTCACAATAAATACTATATTTGCATTGTAATTTACACTGTAATTTTGGTGTAAATCACTGTGAATTTCACTGTAAAGAAATCTACCAATTAAGTAACTCCTCTAAATTACATTGTAGACTGTAGCTTCTACTGTGTTTACACTGTAACTCTACTGCAAGTATACTGTAAATTAATTGTTAATTCTCCTCTGCCACAATGTAACTGTACACATAGCAGATCTAGTCTTTTCACCATGTAATATCTGTGCTATAGTTGTGTAATTCCTTTTCCTAGTGAATATCCATGGTTCACTGAGTACTTATTTCCTCCTCTTGTGTACAGAAGGCACTAAAAAGGGGTACGTCCAAGGTTTTTGCATTCATAGGGAAAGGAGAAGAAGAGGGCAAAGGGGAAACAGGACGAGTGTTTGTCAGTTGTTTTTTATGTCTTTTTGGGTATCGGGTGAGGGGAACAGTTGAATGAGATACCCATTAGCGTACATACAAACAGCGCACATACGTTTCCCACTAAAAAACAGCGGGCGTTCATTTTTCAGAAAATACAGCTGCAGCAATTTGATTGGCTCAAAAATTTGACTGAAACCGAATTGCTTTTCAGCCGACTGTCCAATAGACAGTCTTGTTTTAGGACCTCTGTTCTCTGTAGTTTCTGAACTTCCGTTGGGATCTCAAATGTGGTATGGCCTTGTTTTCTCGTCCTAATTATTTAGGACTTTTGTTCTCTTTGTAATTTCTGAGCTTCCGTTGGGATCCCAGATGTAACCTCCGTCCTGTTTCACTAGTCCCGTCCATATTTTGGATCGTATTTTGATCATGATTTTAACTATAAATACTATAAGTAGCAAAAATTAATATCATCGAAAACTACATTCAAATATGAATGCAACAATACAATTTTTGGTGACATGCATTAACATTTTGCTAATCAAATATGTGATCAAACTTTATTCCAAAATACAACAAGGACTAATAAACTCAAAGGGAGACGGAGCATGTTAAAACTTGCCAATATTCAATGTGTATTTTAAAGAGTAATTACGATGCAGAGGCTGGGGCGATCCCCCTTTTCGAAAAAAAAAGAGTAATACCACGGTATAATTTTATAACATATAGTATACTTCTATTTTTATTAGTTAAATTTATAGTCAAAGTGTGACCCTAAATACGAGGAGATCCAATAAGCTCAGACAAGGGAGTATCTCTAGCATGCTTGTTAGGACTTCTATTCTCTCTGTAGTTTTTCAGCTTTTGTTGGGATTCCAAAATCAGTTTTTGAACTTCTTTTGGGATCTAAAATGCAAGTTTTGTGAGCTTCTAATGATTAATTTTGGTAAAAGAAACTTCTGATGGTTAAGGTAAAAAGGCATATGTTTGTAAGTTGTAACTAGGTAAACTGATAGTGATGGATGAATTGACCCTATGCACAAAGAATAGCTCTTTGGAAGAAGAGGAAAACAAGTAGGGAATGGTTACATAAACAATAGTCTCTGTTCTACATGATTTTCATACCAACAGGCATGAATACAGTCACCCTACATCTAATTACATAAGCACAGAGAAGATTCAGTAGATGTACAAAGTCTATGAACACATACATGAAGAAGAAATCACTGTGATATCGACGTGCTGCCGTCTACAACCGAAAGAATCGATTATGTTACCTACAAAAGAATACTGGATGGTGGGCAAAGAAGAAACACCAGCCAACTGTTAAGGTCTGCTCTCTTGAGTATAAATCTTCTGTTTGTCAATGGAGTCGCTACTGTACATCCTCCGCGAAAGCCCTGAAAATGAAGTCTCGGAACCGCTTGCAGTACTGCTTCGGGTCGACCGCGGATATGGAGTTGGGATCGTACTGCATGGATTTGTAGGCGTGCTCGAGCTTCTTGCTGATATCGTAGTCTTGCAGGATGTCGATGATCCCGAAGAAGAGGATCACGTCCTGGAATTCGCCCGTGGGCTCGCCGATGAGCAGGGATTCACTTTCAGGATTTCTCACTATGTTCTCCACCCTTGAGGGCATGCTAATGCCTAGTTTTTCTTGTGCTTTTCTGCACCAATGAGGTCGATGTTTGTCACAATATCAAGATGAATGCAATGCAGAAGTTGCTGGCATGAAGTGAGCAGCCTAAGCTGAGTGAAGGAAAACTGCAACGTAAAGCATCTTATGATTCTTCAAAGCTTCTAAAATGTATGGTGTAGATACCTTTTTTGCTCAGAATCTTCATCCGTGGTAGTAGGTGTCCCATTGTCAGCATTGCCGCTGTCTGTAAGAAGGGGAAAAAGGAAGAAGAATAAATCAGGCTCGTGGCTTCCAATGTATCTACCGAATAGTTTTCTAATTGCATGTATTTTTAAGAAGCGGGCAACGTATCTTTGCACCGATCCTTGAAATGAACGCCGACCAAAAGACTGTAATCCATGATCCGCTCCTGCTCCAGCAACTCGCAATCTCTGTCCACTTGCCTGGTAAGAAATATAGAGAGTCGTGAGCAGACTGGGTACTTAGGTCTCTTCAAATACAGTTGCGATTCTTTTACATAAGATTATTTATGGTACATGTAAGTAACAAAATGAGAGGAAACAGAATCCTGTGCAATCCGGCAGATGGGAGATGTACCTGCAGAATTCCTGGAACCAGGATCCTGCTAACCGGAAAATGAAATTGAGATCAAGATCCTTGAGCGTGGTGGTCTCGTCAATCTGATCAAGGGGCTTGTCTGTCATGCGGCCAAGCGAAGATCCTTTCAAGTCAAAACGCCGATGGATTGAATAGCGAGAGCAGAAAAGATTCCCCATTATCACGAACCGAACCTGCATTCCATATTATATATTATATATAGTGATAATATATATAATCTCAATACACTGGCCAATTTCTGAAAGCATCCTGACCTTTTTCTGAATGCCCCCTGTGATTTTAACACAGTGCAGGCCAAAGAACTTTGTTATTAGAGTGTTGTCGTAGTTGCGGACGTGTTTATAATAGGCCGGAAGCATCCTAAGAAGCACCTGTCGATGATCAAAACCGTGATCCATCTCAGACATGCTTAAAACTTGCGTGTGTGGGCTAGCTAAGGTGGAGAGAAGAACCTTTTTTTAAAAAAAAAAAAGAGGAGAGAAGAACCTACCTTGACCTCTGCTTTCTTCATTGTTTTGATCATGTACTTGTCGTCGTTGGTGAGGTAGAAGAAGCTTCCACTTTTGCCGGGTGATGAAAGCTCAAGGAGCGCATCATCCCCGCATATCGAGATCATGTAATCCGCGGGGTCGACGTCGAAGAGCTTGCGCAATGTCCTGCGTCGGATCACAGAAGAAGAAATTATAGCGCCGTGTTTGGAGACTACTATGGGAAGCAGGTGAGAGACAGCATGCATGCAGCAGACCTGAAAACCAACGGGCAGTAGTCCTTCCACCGGAAATCACACGACTGGTGAGGCGGCGTGTGCTTGGATCCTTCGGGAGGAAACCTTGTCCACACCTTCTCTTTGGGATCAAATGCTGACGATTTGAGATCCAGTGATGTCGGCGCTGACTGCCTTCCCACAGCATGCCTATGCACAGAAATGGCGGCGGCAAAATGGATATGAATGGATAGCCAGCAACGACAGAGAGGAAATGGCAATGGATGCGGTGCAGTGATGGTGGTAGCTAGCCAAGAAGAGGAAAAGGAAAGAGACCTGATGCCGAGCTGCAAGTTGAGCATGAGCTCGTAGTTCCTGTGCCCCTTGGATATCGTCTCCCCCTGCTTCTTCCCCGGCCTTGGCGGCGCGCGGATGCACGAGAGCGTCCGCGACCATGCCCGGTCCGCCCGAGTGCTGGCATCCTCGCCGCCGTCCTCCCCGGTGGTGAGACTGTCAAGGTCCGACACGCTGCTTCTCCGGCGCACGCTCGACACCGACACCCTCGCTTGGTCGGCGCTGACCTCCGGCGGCCGCCACACCGGCTTCTTCAGCACGGCCTCCACCCCGGGCCATGTGAGGATCTTCTGCGATGGCAGCAGGGACACCGTCTTCCCCTCGGTAACCTCCAGCTCCTCGAGCAACTTGGTGATGGCGTCGCGGGGCTCCCGGGGCACGGGCACCGCGGGGCCTCCGGACGGCGGGTAGTAGACGCCCTTGGCGTGCGTGACGCCGGACTCCTGGCACCAGGTGCCGATGTACATGCCGCCGTCGGCCCACCGGAACGTGCCCTGGCCCATGGGCTTGGCGTCCTCCCAGGAGCCGTCGTAGCGGTCGCCGTCCGACCATATCACGGTCCCGCAGCCGTGCATCTCGCCGGCCTTCCAGGTGCCGATGTACTCATGGCCGTGGCGCCAGATGTAGCGGCCGTGGCCGTCCTGCAGGCCGTCGCGCCAGTGGCCGTCGTAGACGTCGCCGTTGGCGTAGGCCTGCGTGCCGCGGCCGTGCCGGAGGTTGTTGGCCCAGAGCCCGGCGAAGGTGTCCCCGAACTCGCCAATGTAGGTGCCCTGGCCGTGCATGTAGCCGCCGGCGACGTCGCCCTCGTAGGTAGCGCCCGAGGGCCAGGAGAACTTGCCGCGGCCGGCTGCGCGGCCGCAACGCCAGGCGCCCTCATACATGCTGCCGTCCGTCCAGAGGAACTTGCCGGTGCCGTGCGGGAGGTCCCCGCGCAGGTCGCCCTGGTAAAAGTCCCCGCTGTCGAGCAGCTGCTCCGAGTGGCTGGGCTCGCCGAGCGAGGACCCCGCCTCCTCCTCGTCACCCTCCTCGGCACCATTGCCCTCGGCGGCGTCCTCGCTGCCGCTGTACTGGTAGGCGGTGCTGGAGGAGGTGACGGCGAGGGTTCCGGCAGGGTCAACCAGGCCGTCGACGCCGGCGACGGCGGCGGGGAAGGCCGAAGCGCCGCGGCGGATGCTGGTGAGCTTGCGGATGCTGGCCTCCCAGAGACGGCCGGCCGGCGCAGGGATCTGGTTCATCTTCTTCCCCGTCGACGCCATTGGCGCTACAGGCTGGGTGCGAGCGTGCAGGACGCGGCCGCGCGCGGTCGATCACAAGGACGGAGCCGGAGCTGAAGGTGGAACGAGGGCGTGCATGGCGTCGACGCTGCGTGGTCTCGAGTCCGTCGCATGGGGTCGCGAGTTTTGGGTGGGTAGGGAGGGCTGGGAGGAGTTGTCGGGAGGGAGCCGAGCTCGGGGGCGCGACATTTGGAAGGACGCGCGCGCAGCGGAGGCGGTCTGCTCTCTACTCCGTGTTTGCTGCTAAACAATAGGAGTGCAGTGCAGAGGGACACCAACACAACACAATACCAACGGGGGTCAAAATATTGACCTTGCTGAGAAAGTTTACAATGGACTTACCCTGAGTATTCTATGATTTGATTTTTCAGGTATGTCTAGGAACATCTAGATGTGTTTTAATTATTGCAAATATAAAGGACTCAATCAAGTATAAAAAGAAAAAAAAATACTCGCATGAATCTTCGTGCAAGATCAATGAGATAGGATTTAGATATGCAATACTTATGAGATGTGCTTTAGCAAAAGCAATCACACCATATACATGAGAAACACAAGGGTCAATGGTGTTTCTACCCTCACCCTTATCTTGTAAGTGTCTGACGTGTCAAGGTCAGAGGTGGTTAGAGACGTCGAGGACGACGGCGTAAAACCCCACAACAAAAATGTCAACAACCTCTACGCTTTCCTTGCTGATCTGGGCGCGGTGTGCTGCAATCGGCGACAAGGGGAGCTACGACGAGCACCGCGCGCCTGAGCACGCTTCGAGGATGTTGCGACCGACGCACATTTTTGCTGGCACCGGTGAGGCATTTTGCTTCGTCCAGTGGCTACTGGAGCTATGACGGGCGAACCATGGTGCTATGACCGGCAATCACGACGACTTGTGTTA
Organism: Triticum dicoccoides; assembly: GCF_002162155.2. Lineage (NCBI taxonomy): Eukaryota > Viridiplantae > Streptophyta > Magnoliopsida > Poales > Poaceae > Triticum > Triticum dicoccoides. The sequence goes on from NC_041388.1 coordinate 242,783,364, forward strand.
CGGCCTCGCCAGCGATTGAGGCGGCATGTGCTGCGAGCTCGTCCAAATGGCATTGAAATCCAGCCAGAGTGCATGGGTGGGGATGGGCGGTGCGAACATGTGGTCCGTGAGGGACAAACGAGAGGACATGAGCAAGTTTGATCAAATAGTTGCCTACAAGGCCATCTAACGTTGGGTAGGGCGACCGATTTGGCGCTTTTGCCTATCGACCGACGTTGAGTATCGCCCATCCAACAAACATAAGAGTCTAAAAAGCACAATTCTAGGGTTTGATAGAGAGGAGGCAATCATGAGGCAGCCAACTTTTCCCCTCAACCCGACGCCAACACTGCGGGTTACCCTGGCCTCCACCAGACTCTACGATGGCAGTAGGATGGGGGAAGGATCTGAGTATCCAGGTCCGTGTTACATGCAATTTTCAAGTTCTTCATCGTCGATGCAGTTGGGACGGGGGTGGCGATGAGAATAATGGTTCATATGTTTTCCTCATGTCGATGTCCTTCCTCGGTGTCGACGAGTCGAAGGATGGAGTGCATATATGGGCACTTGGTCTGACGCGATTATTAGCGTATGTTCACGACGACAATGCCATGTAGAGGGATGACATTGCGTCGTCTTTTCGTTCTCTAGTTCTATCTCCGCTTGATGAAGCTTAGTCAGATATGGCTCCATTGAGGAACTTATGAGGTTTGTGTCCCCCTCCTTTGTCGGGTCGGGGTTAGGATTGTCTTTTGGCCCTCCTCGGCACCGACTTCTCCAGGACAATTATCCATCCAATTCACAGCCGTCCGCATCTTTTTGTCTAGATCGTCCCATCCAATTCGCACTCACCGACGTCTTTCCATCCACATTGTCCCATCCAATTCGTGGTTGACGGCATCTTTTGTCTGCATCAATGACTTTTCGGCCACTGGTTCTACAAGCTCCTGAGTTTCAACAAGGTTGCTCCGATGAGACGGAGGCCCAGAACAACAACGAGCTTTGGCCACGAACGGATAACTGTGTTGATTTCTTCAAGGACTTCACTGCAAGGAAGTTCTGGCAGATGCTGGTTTTATTTAATGTATGCATTCTGCCTTTTTTTGGAAAAAGATATATCCAACAATAGTACAACTTAGTTCTAAAACTACACCCCCCGTTTCTAAATGTAAGTCTTTTTAGACATTTCAAATGGACTACAATATACAGATGTATGTAGACACATTTTAGAGTGTAGATTCACTCATTTTGCTCCGTATGTAGTCATTTGTTGGAATCTCTAGAAAGACTTATATTTGGAAACGGATGGAGTATAAGTTTGCTGCCCGCAATCACTTTGTCAAGCTTACTCAGTCAAGGCTACTCCCAACATTGTTCGGTCAAGCGAGGCTGGGTCTGACGACAAATTTGAAGGCCAGCCCTGCGGCAAATTTGACAATTTTGACCTTGGGATGAAAATTCACGGAATGAACTGCCCGTGAAACTATTTCACAGCACTGACCCTTTTGTGTAGCGCCCGCCACGCAGGCGCCACACCATACGGTGCAACGCCCAGCTCTGGGGCGTTGCACGCCTGTCCACCGTGGCAGCCCTTGGGCCCGCACCCAGTAGTGCAGCGCCTCTGCCGTGGAATTGTCACGGCAGATGTCCTCTTGCAAGGACTTGATCATGGAGCCATCGCAACTAGGAAGCTTAAAGGGGTTAATCGGGACAAAGGACACGCTAGGTTTATACTAGTTCAGCCCCTTACGGTGAAGGAAGGCTTACGTCTAGTTGGGTTGGAATTGCTTGAGGTTTCGATGACCAGGGAGCGAGATACGCTATGCCCGGTTCTCGATCTCTTGTTTCTTGTCCTAAGCTGCCAGCGGGCCGTCCCCTTATATACACGGGTTGACGCCCTACGGCTTACAGAGTCCCGGCCGGCTCATAAACAGTGTCCGGCTCGGTGACTAGTTATTTTTACCTTATAATACAAGTTGCGCCCTCATGGTGGCTTATTACCATGGGCCCTAAATCGTCTGTGGGCCTTTAGACCCTTTACTGAACCGCTATCTTTTCATCTTGGTCTCAGGCTTCAGATGGGCTTCTCTTTGCGTAACCCGGCCCCTCCTGGCCGGCTTACGTACATAATTATATCCCCAACATTAGGCCCCAGATTGATTTGAACCGGTTCATGCCAATCTTAAAAAACCTTATAAACTAGCCCTTAGTCCTCTGTTTTGTGTGGAAATTCTAACCCGTCGTGACGTCATCATCTGGATCCGGGTCAAATCTCTGTGACGTCATCTTCAATAAATTTCATATTTTAATCCATCATGTCCTCCAATGAATCTTTGACTTTATTGACCATCCCGAGAATTGAGGCGTCGGGGCCGCTGGATAATGATGCTTTGGTCTCCTCGTTTTTTGCACCGTCTTGGTCGGTCCTTCCTTATAAATAGGCGCAACCTAGGTCCTTTCCCATTCTCCTTCTTCAGTCGTCTTCTTCCTCGCATCTCCTTTCTTCAGTGCTCAAGCTCTGCCGCCGCCGCCATCGAACCCCTCGTCTTCATAGACTCCGGCCGCTGCATCACCCTGATTCGGACCAGAAAACGATGGCGACCCTCCGCAGCTTGTCCGCATCTGTGAGTTCTTTTTATCCCCTTTCTCAGATCTGCATTGGCACTGTTTTTTAGTTCGTCGACGTTCACCGCCACCCGATGCAAACCTCCATTAGCTCTCACCTCTAATCCCTTGCTCAGATCGTAAAAATAACATAGAACTGCTGCGGAGGATGTTTTGTGCTTATTCTGTATGAAAACATATCTCATTTCCTTGTTTTTGGAAGCCCTCCTCGAGTATATGAACTTCCCTGTGCTGCTTTAGGTCTAGAATTTTTTTCCTTTCCAGAACATTGTTTGATCCAAAAAAAATGATTGCAACTTGTGAAACCTGTTTGTTCCACACTTAACCAAATACTCCGTCTGTTGACTCTGTTTCAGCCATAGTAGTTCATGTGACCGGTTTAAGATAATACTGACTGTCAGCACTGCCTGCTTTTGGCGACTTAAGACAATTTTCATCATCTTTAATACCTGCAGCTGTTTAAACATTATCACATAACCACCTGTATGTCATTAGGCCCCTACTTAAGCCGCCATCTTAGACAACCCAATAATGCTTATTCTCCGGGTTATAATAAACCGGAAAATTTCCTTTATCTTGTTGTAGGCTTCAATTTACTCAATGGCACCCAAAGCTGTTAAACCTCCGATTACCTGCAACTGGGTCCCATCCATTGTTACGGAGAGCAAACTGTCAGAGTTTGTGAAGTCCGGCCATCTGCCCAAGAGGGACGTCATGTCTTATCGTGCTCCTGACCCGTCTGAAGAGAAACCTCAACCCAAGGAAGGGGAGGTGATCATTTCTACCGATCACATGAGCCGGGGATTTGCTCCTCCCGGTTCAAAATTCTTTAGAGACGTTTTGCACTTCTTTGACTTAAGACCTCAAGACATCGGACCCAACTCCGTGTCAAATATCTGCAACTTTCAAGTTTTCTGTGAGGTCTACCTTGGAGAAGAACCCAGCCTACTTCTGTTCAGGGAATTGTTCTATTTGAACTGGCAGAATGAACGGGCCAATGGGCCCAGTCTGGAGCTTGGTGGCATATCAATTCAAAGGCGGAGAGACTGCATGTTCCCTTATGTTGAATTGCCGAGTCATCCAAAGGACCGGAACCAGACATGGTTCTACTGCCAAGATACTTCTCCGGCTGGCGAAAATCCATTGCCCGGCTGCCGCGCATTGCGCCTTGAACCTACTCACCCGCTGCCGGATAAGTTGACAGCTACTGAACGCCTGCCACTCACCCCCAAAATCAAGAGGATTAAAGCTCTTTTAGGGAACGGCTTAGATGGCATTGACTTGGTCCGAGTCTGGATTGCTTGGAGAATAATTCCGCTAAGCCGCCGCCCCGGCTTAATGTGCAATTATTCAGGCGAGAAGGATGACCCTCAACGTCATAACCCTGACGACTTACTAGATGACGTAGTGGAAGCTACAACTCAGTCCTTGTTGAAAGAGGGCACAGTGAATAGTAACGCCTTCGGCTTACTACCTTTTTGCCAGAAGAACCCGGCCCCTGCAGTAAGTTTCCAGCCATTGGGTTATGTTTTACCATATTAGGCTGTATTCTTACACATAACCAGTTATAACCTTTTACAGGCAAATGATAGCTTCTGGAACACGCAATATGATCATGAGGCGGCCAAGAGAGCCAAAAAGAAAACCACCAAGCCCACCACCTCAAGGAAAAGGAAGCCAAGCGCCTCTGAGCTGTTTCAGCTTGATGATACCGACGATAATGAGGAAGAGGTAACCTTTGAATTTCCCTTTCTCCTTTATTTCTACCTTACTGATGCTAACCTTCTTTCAGGAAGACATGGGCAATAGCCAACCCGTCGAGGAAGAGGTAATTGTAATCTCCTCCGACTCCGAGCTTCGGTCGCGTCAGAAAATTCGAAGAGTAACCCGAAAAGTAAGATTTTCACATCCTTTGGCTTACCAAGATCCTGACTTTCTTTTGAAGCGACAGATTTATGAGAGCCGGAGGCAGACCCGGACCAGCAAAGACGCGGAACTCTCCTCCGACTTACCTGATGTGACCAGGAAACGCCAGACTGAGGTTATCTCCGATTTACACCTTCTTTTTCCTTTGGCGGGTTTCATTTGTTAGCCTCTCAATTATTCTGACTCCAACTATCAGGATATTTCACCTTCCTCCGGTGAGTCTATGCAGTCCAACATGCCAGCCTTCAAAACTGCTCCCGGGTAATATAAACTTGTTGTACCTTATGCTTTATTTTACTCATATTTGTTGTATTTAACCTGTCTACCTTTTCCACAGTGTGCAAGTAAAACCCAGCAAAAGGGCAAAAAAGAATAAGCCGCCCCAAGAGCCGGTTGTGACTGAACCAGAGCTGGGCACAACTTCTCCTGATGCCTCTGCTCACGAGCCGCCACCTCAACCGTCTCATGATGTTCCTATATCTTCCTCTGACCCGCCTACTGAACAAACCTTCAACGATTCTGGTAACCCGGAGGCTCCTAGCCCCGCCAAGGCAAATGATCAGGAAGTTGAAATTCTCAAGACTCAGTTTGTTGAGCCGGCACAGCCATCTGTACTTGCCAAGTGTTCTAAAGAGGAATTGGTGGAACGCCGGAAGGCCAAGCTGGACGTCACTGACTATACTCATTTGAGTATTGGAGAGATTGTCTCCGGCTATATCAATCAAGTACAAAGCAGCCGTGACCTGGAAATTGACATGGTGAAGCAGATACAGCAAAAATCTAAGGTATGACTTATGCCAGCTTACTTTCAATCACACTTACTGTACCAGCCCCCAAGTCTATTGCTTATGAATAAATATGCTGTAGACTTAGAAAAAATTGTTAGAGCTACTTGCCCGGCTTAAAGAAAAAATAATTGAACCGAATGTAACTCAATACCTTTAACTTGCGATATACATTAGCCCCCAAGTGCCAAAAATCTTTGCTTGCAAGGTATTTGGGACTTAATATTCAGGACCGGCTCAATAATTTAGAAAGCTTCGGTATACATTAGCCCCCAAGTGTCAAGTATCTTTGCTTGCAAAGTGCTTAGGACTTAATAGTACTTACCGTAACGTTTACTACTATCCGGTGTAATGCAGGCCACCATAAGTAAATTTGAATCGGAGATTGCTGATTTGAAGAATCGCCTGGCAACTCCAAATTTGAATTCAGCATCTCTGAACAAGAGAAGTTGAAGCAAAATTTGAATCGGAGAAGAAAATTTGGGCTGATGAAAAGGCCGCGCTGGTGACCCGGGCCGAGACAGCAGAGGCATCGCTTGCGGAAGCAACAGCCGAACTGTCTGACTTAAAGCGTCGGATATCTCGAATGGTTTCAGCAATCTTCGGTGAGTGACTTACTCAAACCTTAAACACTGTAACACTCCTTGAATGACCATTTCAGTTGTCCCCTCTAACTCACCTTATGCTTAATAACGCAGGACCCAGGAGCACAAATCTTAAGCAGAACATGGTGATCAAGCTGAAGGCGGTTTATACTCTGGTGGAACAACTCTACACCGGGTCACAACGTGCTCTGGCCGTTGTGGCTTTATCAAACGATGTTCCTTATCTCCTGCAGGATGTGCTGAAGCGGCTTGCTGTGCTACCTCAGCGAATCCAAGAGTTAAGACGAGCATCTGCAAGAGCCGGAGCTATAGCCGCATTAAGCCGGGCCAAGGCGTGGCTTCCAGAACTAGACCCCGCTGATATTGCTCTTGGGTATCCTAGTTTAAAGGAAGATGGCACCGTGTTTAATGATAAGGATTTCACCGCCTGTGTGAAGGATATACGTCCGGTGGCTACTCTTATTGGGAACGATACTGACCTCACCAAGTGTCAGCCGGGTTATGACAAGGAGAATCGAAGAATCCCCATGCCGCATTACGACGATGTCAGCTTGATCCCTCCAACCCGTAAGCACACCTTTGCCCCTGAAGTCGACCCAACCGGTTTAATAGATGATGAAGCTGAGTTTGAAGCCTTGAGTGGCATTGACTGGGCCTCATCATCCTTCCAGGACAAAACAGCCGGCGGAGAGACGGAGAAGGATAACCCAGGGGCTTCAAGTCAACCCCAAGAGTAGATTGTCAGGCGCCACCTGCTTATGTCATCATAGAAAACAATGCATCATTCAGACTCGGGGAGTCTTGTAACAAAGTAGAAGATACCTTGAGTTTTGCTATGCCTCTGCGCATGCTTATGGCCCTTAATACTTGCATAAGCCGCCGCCATTATTCTCCTTGTAGTTCGTATGAATCTGTTATGTCTTTTGCAAAAATACCTTGCATTGCCTTGTAGTGCTCACGGCTGTTTTTTCGGCTTATATAAACCAACCCCTGAGGGTAAACTTAACTCCTGAAAATTGGCACATATAAGCTCACCTGGTTCTTAACAACCTGATGTAACTAACATTAATTCTGGAAGATTGTAATGTATTCCATTGTATCTTCAAGAGGGTCACAAGATACCTAATGTTGGCACTTGTAAAATATGATGAACAAAATTCAAGGGTTTCTGATTCGAATACGATCAATGACCCGTTCCAAAGGGGTTGAGCTAAGATTCGGATACGATCTGTTAGCCCCCAGTGGCTGTGGCGATGCCAATCAAGTGGGTATCGACAGCTATGTTCTCTTTGGTTCGAATACGACCTATGTTTGAACAGGAAGCCCCCAAGTGACCATAAGAGTTGTTTAATGACGTTGATTCGAATATGATCCACGTCAGACCCAAAAGGAGTTAAGCTATGATTTAGATATGATCAAGAAGCCCCCAGGTGGGTTTGGCAGTATGCCGATCAAGCGGGTATCGACAGCTATGTTCTCTTTGGTTCGAATACGACCTATGTTTGAACAGGAAGCCCCCAAGTGATCAACGGCTAGATTCAGATATGATCATAAGCCGGACCAAAGGAAAGCCGGATTCAGATATGATCCGCTTCTCCTTGGTTATCTCCACCACCTGACAAGGAAAAACACATAAACCTTTTTGGGAGTGGAAAAAAGGACAGAGGTCCTACTTTATTGCTTTAGATAATATACATAGTATAAGTATATACACATTAGAGACGATGGCTCAAGTATAATAAGGCCGAAGATGAGCGATATTCCACGGCCGACGGGTCTCCTCCTCCGACTTACGTGAGTCTTTGTGCTCTCGAACGTCGATAAGGTAGTATGATCCATTGTTTAGATTCTTGCTGACCACAAAGGGTCCTTCCCAAGGAGGGGATAGCTTGTGCATGTTAGATTGATCCTGGATGAGTCGGAGCACTAAGTCACCTTCCTGAAAGGTTCTGGACTTAACCCGGCGGCTGTGGTAGCGACACAGGTCTTGTTGGTAAATCGCCGAGCGGGCTATTGCCAAGTCTCGCTCTTCATCCAACAGGTCAAGTGCATCTTGCCGAGCTTTTTCATTGTCTTCCTCAACATAAGCCGCCACACGTGGTGAATCGTGACGGATGTCACTTGGCAGGACCGCCTCTGCTCCATACACCATAAAGAAAGGCGTGTAACCCGTAGATCTGTTAGGTGTAGTATTGATGCTCCAGAGTACAGAAGGTAACTCCTCCACCCAACAACCTGGCGTACGCTGTAAAGGGACCAAGAGCCGGGGCTTGATACCCTTCAAGATTTCTTGATTGGCTCGTTCTGCTTGACCATTTGATTGAGGGTGAGCTACAGCTGAAACGTCAAGCCGGATATGCTCTTGTTGACAGAACTCTTCCATAGCTCCTTTGGAAAGGTTAGTACAATTATCAGTTATGATGCTGTGTGGAAAACCAAAGCGAAAAATCACCTTTTTCATAAACTGGACTGCTGTGGCTGCATCGCACTTACTGACTGGCTCCGCCTCCACCCACTTTGTGAACTTGTCAACCGCCACCAAAAGGTGAGTCTTTTTATCCTTAGATCTCTTGAAAGGCCCGACCATATCAAGCCCCCAGACTGCAAACGGCCAGGTAATTGGAATCATCCTCAACTCTTGAGCCGGCACATGGGCTCGTCGTGAGAATTTCTGACATCCGTCACATTTACTGACCAGGTCTTCCGCATCAGCATGAGCCGTCAGCCAATAAAACCCATGACGGAAGGCTTTGGCCACAAGAGATTTTGAGCCAGCGTGATGACCACAATCACCTTCATGAATTTCACGAAGGATCTCCTGACCCTCTGCCGGTGACACGCAACATTGAATCATTCCAGTGATGCTGTAATGATGTAACTCGCCATTGACAATTGTCATGGACTTGGACCGCCGGACGATTTGTCTTGCCAATGTCTCGTCCTCCGGCAACTCTCCCCGGGTCATGTAAGCCAAATAAGGCACTGTCCAATCCGGGGTAACATGGAGAGCCGCCACCAGCTGTGCCTCCGGGTCTGGTATTGCCAGATCTTCTTCTGTAGGTAACTTAACAGAAGGGTTATGCAAAACATCAAGAAAGGTGTTAGGCGGCACCGGCTTACGCTGAGACCCCAGCCGGCTTAAGGCATCCGCCGCCTCATTCTTCCTTCAATTAATGTGTTCCACTACATAACCCTTGAAATATCCAGCCACAGCATCGACTTCGCGACGGTAAGCTGCCATGAGGGGATCTTTAGAGTCCCACTTGCCTGACACCTGTTGAGCCACAAGGTCTGAGTCTCCTAAGCATCTTACCCGGCTCAAGTTCATCTCTTTGGCCATCCGGAGACCATGGAGCAGGGCCTCATACTCAGCTGCATTGTTAGTGCAAGGAAACATAAGCCGGAGCACATAACAAAACTTGTCACCTCGAGGGGAAGTTAATACAACTCCAGCCCCCGAGCCTTCCAACTGTCTGGACCCATCAAAGTGAATAATCCAATAAGTGTTATCGGGCTTCTCCTCAGGTGCCTGTAGCTCTGTCCAGTCGTTGATGAAATCCACCAAAGCTTGAGACTTAATGGCAGTGCGCGGCGCGTACTTCAGACCATGAGGCCCGAGCTCGATGGCCCATTTGGCGGCTCGTCCCGTAGCTTCTCTGTTCTGAATAATGTCTCCCAAGGGGGCAAAACTTACCACAGTGATAGGGTGACCTTGGAAGTATTGCTTCAGCTTCCGGCTTGCCATGAACACCCCGTAAACAAGATTCTGCCAATGAGGATATCTTTGCTTTGACTCGATGAGTACCTCACTGACATAATAAACCGGCCGTTGAACCGGATGTTCCTTACCAGCCTCCTTGCGCTCTACCACAATCGCCACACTGACGGCTCGTGAATTAGCAGCCACATATAACAGCAAATGCTCTTTGTCAATGGAAGCCGCAAGAACCGGCGGCTCAGATAACTGCCTCTTCAAATCCTCAAAAGCAGCATTAGCGGCATCACTCCAGACAAAGGTGTCTGCCTTCTTCATTAATTGGTACAGCGGTAGGGCCTTCTCACCTAACCGGCTTATGAACCGGCTCAAAGCGGCAACACGACCCGCCAATCGCTGAACATCATTAATACATGCCAGCTTAGCCAAAGAAGTGATTGCCTTAATCTTCTCCGGATTAGCCTCGATGCCCCTGTTTGAGACCAAGAATCCCAAAAGCTTGCCTGCAGGCACACCAAATACACACTTCTCTGGGTTAAGCATCATTTTGTAAACCCGGATATTGTCAAAGGTTTCTCTGAGATCAGTTATCAAGGTTTCCGCCTCTCTGGATTTCACTACTATGTCATCCACATAAGCATGAACATTGCGCCCAATCTGATCGTGAAGACAATTCTGTACACACCGTTGATAAGTTGCATGGGCACTCTTGAGCCCAAACGGCATAGACACATAGCAGAAGGCTCCGAACGGGGTGATGAAAGCCGTTTTCTCCTGGTCCTTAACTGCCATCTTGATCTGATGATAGCCAGAATAAGCACCCAAAAAACTCAAACGTGCACAACCTGCCGTAGCATCAATGATTTGATCAATACGGGGGAGAGCAAAAGGATCAGCCGGACAAGCCATATTTAGGTCCGTGTAATCCACACACATCCGCCAGGTGCCGTTTTTCTTGAGTACGAGCACCGGGTTAGCCAACCATTCTAGGTGAAAAACTTCAACAATAAACCCAGCCGCCAAGAGCCGGGCGACCTCTTCTCCTATAGCTTTTCGTCGCTCTTCATTGAATCGCCGCAGAAATTGCCTGACCGGCTTATACTTCGGATCAATATTAAGAGTGTGCTCAGCGAGTTCTCTCGGTACACCCGGCATGTCAGAAGGTTGCAAAGATGTCCCGGTTCTCACGGATGAACTCGATGAGCGCGCTTTCCTATTTAGGATCCAAGTTGGCACTGATGCTGAATTGCTTAGATGAATCGCCTGGAGTGAAATCAACAAGCTTAGTCTCTGCAGCCGATTTAAACTTCATGGCCGGGTCATGTTCCATAGTCGGCTTCTTGAGAGAAGTCATATCTGCCGGGTCAACGTTATCTTGATAAAATTTGAGCTCCTCTGCTGCACAGACAGACTCGGCGTAAGCCGCATCGCCCTCTTCACACTCCAGGGCCACCTTTTGGCTTCCATGCACAGTGATGGTACCCTTGTAACCCGACATCTTGAGCTTTAGATACACATAACACGGTTGTGCCATGAATTTGGCATAGGTCGGCCGCCCTAACAAAGCGTGATATGGACTCTTGATTTTGACCACCTCAAAAGTTAACTTTTCCGCCCTAGAATCATGCTCGTCTCCGAAGGCCACCTCGAGCTCAATCTTCCCCACAGGATACGCCGACTTACCGGGCACCACTCCATGGAAGACGGTGTTGGAAGTCTTTAAATTCTTGTCAGTTAAGCCCATGCGCCGAAAGGTCTCGTAATAGAGGATGTTGATGCTGCTACCTCCATCCATGAGTACTTTGGTAAACTTATAACCACCAACTTGCGGTGCCACCACTAGGGCCAGTTGACCCGGATTATCAACCCGGGGAGGGTGATCCTCCCTACTCCAGACAATAGGTTGTTCCGTCCACCTCAAGTAACGAGGGACTGCCGGTTCAACAGAATTCACAGCCCTCTTATGAACTTTCTGATCACGCTTACACAAACTTGTGGTGAACACGTGATACTGCCCACTGCTTAACTGTTTTGGATGGCTCTGATAACCCGACCGCTGCTGCTGCTGACCTCCTTGACCAGACTGCTGTTGATTATAACCATCCTGGTTTCCTTGAAAACCGGATCCTGAACCACCACCCGGGCCATGAAAGCCGCCGGCTCCTGAACCGCCGCCTGGGCCTTGATTGCCATCAAATGTGTTAGAATTCTTGAAAGCTTTCATGATTGCGCAATCCTTCCATAAATGAGTCGCTGGTCGTTCCCGGGTGCCATGTTTCGGGCAGGGTTCATTGAGTAGTTGCTCGAGAGACGGACCTGACCCACCAAACCGGAGTGGCTTTCCTTTGCGCTTCTGATTGTTACCCTGTGCATTGGCCACAAATTCCGGGTTACTGTCCGCCTTACGCTTATTGCCTCCTTGACTCGCCGGGTTATGCTGCTGACCCTTTCCATTACCGTTCTTCTTTCCCTTCCCTGTCTTTTCCTCATCAGACGCGGGATCCTTGGTACTATCAGAATCGGCATACTTGACTAAAGCCGCCATCAGCGTCCCCATATCGTTGCAATCACGCTTAAGGCGCCCCAGCTTCTGTCTCAGAGGCTCAAAGCAGCAATTCTTCTCCAGCATGAGAACTGATGAGCTGGCATCCATCTTGTCAGATGAATGTATTATATCCTTGACCCGGCGCACCCAATGAGTCGTAGATTCACCTTCTTCCTGCTTACAATTTGTCAGATCTACAATTGACATAGACTGCTTGCAAGTATCTTTGAAGCTCTGGATGAAACGGGCTTTTAGCTCTGCCCATGAACTAATGGAGTTGGGTGGCAAACCCTTTAACCAAGAACGGGCCGTTCAGTCCAGCATCATGGTGAAATATTTAGCCATCGCCTCATCACTAACCTCTAGCAGCTCCATAGCCATCTCATAACTTTCAATCCATGCCCCAGGCTGTAAATCGGCCGTATAATTCGGCACCTTCCGAGGCCCTTTGAAATCCTTGGGTAGGCGTACATTACGCAGAGCTGGTACCAGACAAGGAACTCCTCCGGTTCTAGTAGCAACTCCCGCTTCAACGAAAGTCGTCGGGTAAGCCGGTGAGTTCTGTTGGGCTGCTAGTTGAGCCGCCAGCTGAGCCGCCCGCTCGTCCTCCTGACGTATCCGATCCTGAACCGGGTTATACCCGCTGGGCTGGTTCCGGCGCTGAGCATTACTTGACAAGGCCTCTGACTCCATGTGTCTACTGTAACTCGGGCTCCGATTTTGACGAGGTGGAGCTAACTAGGGCGGAGGAGTCGAGTGAATCCTATCCCGGCTGTAGGAGTAGGTTTCTTGCTGAGCCAGGGCTGTTTGGACAAGTTCTCTGATCTTCCGGGTTTCCACCGCTGTCGGATCATCCCCATCTACCGGGAGAGCCACCAAACGTGCTGATGCTGCGATTAAGTTCTCCATGGGGTTGGAGAAGTGACCCTGCGGTATTGGTACGTAATTGGGCGGTGCCATATTGCCGTGAGGCGGTGCCATCCCCTGAGGCCGGACTGGACCTCCCGCTCCGGATGTAATAATCTGATTCGCACCTGGCGGGTTACTTGGGCCGGCCCCGGGTGTAGCAAAGAGATTCCGAGGATCATAATTCTGAGGTAAACGGGACTGAGTTTTCTGATGTCTCCTCCTCATTACCTCATTAGATGCGTTCAGGCTCAACGTGAGCTGCAAGGCTTCTGCCTGAAGTTGCTGCGCCCGTACGTCCAAAGCCGTCCGCTCTGCTGCTAATCTAGCGTCCTCAGCTGCTAAGGTTTCTTTGACCCGGGCGATCTCATCGCGAACCTGAGCCACCTCAGCCTCATGCTCAGATTGGTTCGCAGGGATAACTGTAACAGTTAACAAAGCCGTAAGCTTATCCATGAGATCCATCAGCACCTGAGCCGGTGAGCGCACGGGGCCTCCTGCCCCGGCTGCTCCTAACCCGGACGTTATCGCCGCTGAAGCCGTAGAATTTTGACCGGGTTGAGTACCAGCCATGAAGACTCCTGTCCGGTTTGGCGACTCTGAGAGGTCAGGAATAGTGCTGCCATCGGAACAGCCCCCAAGCACGCCATCTTGAACTTGATACAGCGAATCTGTTGAGCCAGCGGATGAATCACCGTCAGAGAGGACGGCCGGCTCACCATCACCTTCAGATCCTTCAGGAAGTTCACCTCCATGGATGCAACCCACAAAGGCACGCTTCAGAACGGGTTGAGCTCAGGCGGGTTTCGCATGCTGAGCCGTCTCGACGAGGTCGGTGCAGCTGTCCGGCTCAGGGCCCGGGTCACCAATTCGGCCGATGAAGATGTGAATTCCGCCAAAGGGGACCCGGTAACCATACTCAATTGAACCGGCGTCGGGGCCCCAACCTTCGTCGTCGATGTAGACCTTGCCGTGACGACTCTTGGTCATCCGTCTGACTGTGTATCCCTTGAGCCCTTCGAAGCTGCCCTTCAAGAACTCGAATCCACCGTGCGCTGGCCCCACGGTGGGCGCCAACTGTCGTGGAATTGTCACGGCAGATGTCCTCTTGCAAGGACTTGATCGTGGAGCCATCGCAACTAGGAAGCTTAAAGGGGTTAATCGGGACAAAGGACACGCTAGGTTTATACTAGTTCAGCCCCTTATGGTGAAGGAAGGCTTACGTCTAGTTGGGTTGGAATTGCTTGAGGTTTTGATGACCAGGGAGTGAGATACGCTATGCCCGGTTCTCGATCTCTTGTTTCTTGTCCTAAGCCGCCAGCGGGCCGTCCCCTTATATACACGGGTTGACGCCCTACGGCTTACAGAGTCCCGGCCGGCTCATAAACAGTGTCCGGCTCGGTGACTAGTTATTTTTACCTTACAATACAAGTTGCGCCCTCATGGTGGCTTATTACCATGGGCCCTAAATCGTCTGTGGGCCTTTAGACCCTTTACTGAACCGCCATCTTCACATCTTGGTCTCAGGCTTCAGATGGGCTTCTCTTTGCGTAACCCGGCCCCTCCTGGCCGGCTTACGTACATAATTATATCCCCAACAGCCTCCGAGCTAGGCGCCACACATGTAATGTGCAGCGCCCGGCCCGTAGGCGCTGCACTGTGACTTATCCAGCGGCTTGGCCCCCCTCCCCCACTCCCCCCACCCCACACACCCCAACCCGAGCTTTGCCCCCTCTCCCACTCTCTCCCCCTCTCAAATCCTCTCCCAAATCTTGCAAATTTGAAGAATTTGTCCGTGGATTTCGAAGTCATACCCTCCCTCAAGGTAATCTTCTCCGATCCCTTGTTTTGATCCAAGTAATGCTAGTTTGGGGAAACCCTAGTTTCGTTTGGATCTAGAGATTTGCATGGAGATGTGAGATCTTTGTTTGCCAATTTCCTATGATTAGGCTTTGTTAGTGTGTTAGGGTTATTCTTATGGGTGTTCTTATGTTGGTGCTAGGGTTATGGTTAGGGTTAGGGTTATTGTTAGGGTTATGGTTATGGTTAGGGTTAGGGTTATGGTTAGGGTTAGGGTTGTTGTTTGATATATATATATATCAGGGTTTGTATTCCGTGTTAATCCTTAAATTAGTACTCATGGAAGCAGTGTTACATTGTGTTGTTTGAATGCTTATAGGGATGGGAAGAACATGTGTGTTTGTTCATCATGGGGCCAAAGACGCCTTCTTGAAAGGCAATATTGAACCGGATCCGGATGAGCTTGATATGGTGTTTGATAGTAGTCCTAGCTATGCAGAGCTCTTGCAACAAGTGAGGAAAGATTTGAATTGGATGGACCCTAGTGATATTGTTGAGTTGGAGGGAAGGCATAATGTAGGTTTTGGAATGCACATCTGTTGGAAGACAATGCGTATCAACTCGGAGCAACGTTGGGTTGCATACAAGGAAACGGTGGCCGATTCACTTGACAAGGCTCTTGAGTTATTTGCAACGAAGAAGGTTGATTCAAATTTGCATTTGGACTTGAACCGGAAACCCTCCCCTTTGGTTGCTAGTAGCCCCCCACCCTTGAAGCGAGATGAAATTGTTGAACCTCTTTTGACCCAAGAAGTAAGGCCAACATTGAGCCCATTTACAAACAACCAAGATGAAGCTCTGCAAGAGGACAATGATGAGTATGCGGACGATGACAATGAAGTTGATCTCCATGACAACAATGTGGGTGATCTTGACAAATATCATTTGCAAGATACAATGGACCATTCCATCCCTTTTTCCCGTGCATATGCATCGGATTCGGATGACGAAGGTCCCGATGAACAAGTTGACGAGGAGGGGTTCACGGTGAAGGAGGCCGAAGCTTTCGAGAAGGTATTCGGTCGGGATCACAAGACACCATTGTTCAAGGATGTTAGTCTCGTGGATGAAGCCGTTGTGGATGGTGGCAAATCTATATCTCTTGGGGTTAGGCCAAGCTCTCACCGTGATTTGGAAGACAACAAGAACCGGATTGCTAAAGGGTCTAAGTTCGAAACCTTGTTGGAATTGAAGATGTGGCTCGACAACTACTCAGTTACGCATTATCGTCCACACAAGGTGGTGCACTCGGACGTCAATGTGCGCTACACGGTTGCATGTGCATGTGAAGATGAAATATGTCTGTGGATTGTGCGTGCAAGACCATGGAAAGGAGGTCCCACTTGGCACGTAGTGAGTTGTGTGCCAACTCACATGTGCCGAGGCAAAAGGGTGGATGGCAAGATTGTGTCCCAAGACCACAGACAACTCACGTCCGAGTTCATCGCTTACAGGCTCTCCAACTCAATATCCACACTTCCAACAATGAGCGTCCAACATGTCATTGACCTTGTGAAAGCCATCTTTCATTACAAGGTGAAGTACGGCAAAGCATGGAAGGCGAAGCAAGCCGCATTTAAGATGTTGTATGGTACTTGGGAGGAAGCATACAACCGAATCCCTAGGTTGTTGTTAGCCATGGCCGCCACAAACCCGGGCATGGTTCATGTTGTCGAGCCTCATGGGCACCAAACAACAGTTTATGAAGGAAAGAAAGTCCGAGTATTTGGCTGTGCATTTCGGGCGTTCGAGCAATGCGTGAGGGCTTTCGAACACTGTAAGCCGGTCATCGCCATTGATGGCACGTTCTTGACCAGACAATACAAGGGGACCTTGTTGGTTGCGACAGCAAGTGATGCCAATAACCGGGTGTTGCCATTGGCATTTGCTTTGGTTGAGGCAGAGAACAATGACAACTGGGAGTGGTTTTTGTGTCTTTTGAGGACAAAGGTGTTACCCGCTCAAAGAGAAATTTGTGTCATATCGGATCAGCATGCAGGAATTCTTAACGCGGTGGAGATTAACATTCCCGGGAATGCTCCGTTGCACCATCGATGGTGCATGAGGCACTTTTGTTCGAACTTCTATAGGGCATGTGGCCTTAAGGAGTTGGCCGATGATCTTCAAGATTGTTGTCTTGCTTTCTCCGAGAAACGGTTCGCCACTTTGTTGAACAAATTGCTCGCACACAAAAAACTTGATCACGGGGGTCAAGACTTTATGAATAGGCACATTCAACACCGGAACAAGTGGGCACGTGCTTTTGATGAAGATGGCCGGAGATACGGTCAAATGACAAGCAATATGGCTGAATGCTTCAATAGGGTGCTCAAAGATGCACGTGGATTACCCGTGACGGCAATAGTTCAATACACATTTGACAAGATGAATGCGTACTTTATAAAGTACTCGATGGAAACTGATGCACAGATAGCAGGTGAGAACCCGCGCAAGTACAAGTACAAGTTCCCGCCCAAGGTTGATGAATGGTTAGAATTTCAATCACGAAAGGCGGACTCAGAAGAAGCTATATTATATGACAATGAAGAGTGGAATTATGAAGTGAAAGAGCCAGGAGGAACCACAAACGATGGCCGGCAACATGGAGGTCGGGCTTTCAAGGTGTCTTTAACACAATGTGATTGCTCTTGCGGGAGGCCATTGTTGCTTCATCTCCCATGCTCACATTTGTATACCGCCGGTCGCGTTAGAAATGTGGACATCAATCACCCATGCACCGTGAGGGAGTTGGAGTTCTCAATCATGACGGTCAAGAAAACATGGGCTCCCCATTTTCACCCATACTTTGACCAATCACAATGGCCGGAGTACCATGGAGTTCAACTATGGCCGGATCCGGAGTTGAAGGTTGTTACACGGGGTAGACGTAAAACAAAGCGTTTTAGAGGCGACATGGACGGATGGGGCCATGGTGGCCGCCGCGAAGCGGGAAACGATCAATTCCAAGAGCCTCGTGAGAGCTCCCGTTGTGGGGAATGCAAAGGTCATGGCCACAACAAAAGAAAATGTACGAAACCAAGGAAAAGGTCCAAGAAAAATGATGCAAGCACTAGCCAACAAGGAGCTACACAAGGGAGCCAACCAAGTGGTAGCCAACGAGTGCCAAGCCAACCAAGAGGTAGCCAACAAGTGCCAAGCCAACCAAGTGTTAGTCAAAGAGGATCTAGGCAACAAAGAGGTAGCCAACAAGTGCCAAGCCAACCAAGTGGTAGCCAACAAGTGCCAAGCCAACCAAGTGTTAGTCAAAGAGGATCTAGGCAACAAAGAGGTCGGCAACTAGGACTTACAAGAGGCCATGGTGGTGGTAGAGCTCGTGGTGGTGGTGGTGGCCGTGGTATGGTCTTGGCCGTGGTGATGGACTTGGCCGTGGTGATGGACAAGGGCAAGGTCGTTATAGAGGAATGTTTGGATACCTCGATGGACCATTTCCGTATGTTGCTCACTAACTATAATGTTTCAAATGTTCTTGTTTTTCATATGTTCTTCTTTTTCATATGTTCTTCTTTTACATGTGCTTCCATTTGTTTTTATTGTCTTTACTAACCATTATGTTTCACTCATTGTAGGTATGGCGGCTTCCCAACCCAATAAACCAACAATGAAGGAGGATGGCGAAGATGAGATGGCGGGATGGTGGGAGAAGGCTGCGAAGAAGCTTAGTGAGGAGGATGCAGCCAAGCTAAATAAGAAGAAGGAAGAGGAGCTTGAGGAGAAGAGGAAGGCAAAAGAGAGAGCGTCAAATGCGATGCGCGCTAGGGAGCAAGCATTGGTGAGGAAATGCGAGGAGGCACAGAAGAAGCGTCAAAAGGATTTTGAAGAAGGAACCATGAAGCTTTGGGCAATTGCAGCTGAAAAAAAAGAGAGGGAGGATAAGATATTCATGGAGAAGGTGGTTAAGGAGGCCCACCTCATAAGGAAAAGGGAGGAGGAAGAGGAAGAAGAGAGGAAGAAGAAGGGAAAGGGGCCTTGCTCTACGCAATAGAGCTATGTCATCTTCAAATTGCTTGTGGACGATAATCGTGTTACCCTCTAAACTATGATCTTCGATTTGGTTGTGAACTACTATGTGTCATGAACTACTATCTCTCCTTCTCGATTTGGTTGTGAACTACTATGTGTCATGAACTACTATCTGTCCTCCTCGATTTGGTTGTGATCTACTATGTGTCGTGAAGTAATATGTATTATGAACTAGTATGTGTCGTGAAGTACTTTGTGCATATGTTGTCTTCACAGTTCTTTGCTTGCTATGTGTCGTGAACTACTATCTCTCCTCATCGGAATACGTGTGCATGTGCCAAAAAATTTGCTAAGTACAAGTGCAACGCCTAGCTCTGGGGCATTGCACTATACAGTGTGGCGCCTCAAAGCTAGGCGCTGCAGCGGCTGTAGGTTGCCAACACTTTGTTTGCTCTCTGCTTAGCTCAGCCCAGGAGTGCAACGCCTCAACGCTAGGCGTCACACTATATAGTGCAGCGCCTAGCGCTGAGGCATTGCACCCTTGGGCTGAGCTAAACAGAAAGCAAGCAAAATGTTTGCAAACTACAGCCGCTGCAGC
>NC_041388.1:242803353-242817323 GCF_002162155.2 Triticum dicoccoides
CAACGCCTAGCTCCCGGGCGTTGCACTATACAGTGTGACGCCCAGCTCTGAGGCGTTGCACCCTTGGGCTGAGCTAAGCAGAGAGCAAACACTTTGTTTGCAAGATACAGCCGCTGCAGCGCCTAGCTTGGAGGCACCACACTGTACAGTGCAACGCCCGGGAGCTAGGCGTTGCACTATACAGTGTGGCGCCTCCAAGCTAGGCGCTGCAGCGGCTGTAGCTTGTAAATTTGGTCATTTTCAGGTACATTGCATAATTTCCTAGAATAAGCAGTCAAAAACTTGAAGTTCACATTTCAGTCACAGTTGAACATTATTAAGACAACAAGTGCAACATAGAGGATCAAGTTCAACATTGCTAAGGCGTCAACTCCAAGTTCAACATAACTAAGACATACAAGATCAAGTTCAACATAGGGCTACCACAACTCTAAGTTCACCGACATAACAACTCCAAGTTCACCGACATAACAACTCCAAGTTCACCGACATTACAAATAAAGGACGATGGTTGGTTCCTAAGAAGAGCTAGTTCCTTGAGCGCTTTTTGGCTGCTCCCCCCCTCTTGCTGGCTAACTTCTTCACCTTCCTAGGAAGAGGAACACGCTCCCGCTCCAGCTCCGGTTCCTCCACGTCATCGACATCGTCATCCAAATAGTCATCCAAAGCCGCCATCCGCGAGGTGCCGACTGTCCTTTTGCCTCTTTCGGTGAAGTCTTCAGGTGTGTACTTGTTGATTCCCTTTCTAGGCTTTAGCATGTATGCAGACCTAACCTGGTACGTCCCCAAGGTCATATCATCATCAGCAACCTATGCATCAACAAAAGATATGGAAAGACCGTGTGTGAGGATATAGTTAGCAATGCATCAACAATTAGATATATATGCTCATGCCATACCTCTTGGGTGACCACACCCACATCCTCATCCTCCAAATGATCACCATGGCTCTGGCCCGAAGCGGGATCTGATGGTGTCGCCGACCTAGACCGTTCTGGTGATACATACTCGGGGTCACGACAACCAAAAAGGTTTGATAGCCGCCTTAACTTTTGGCCCTGGCGCTGCAACATGTACAAGTGAATGAGACATCGAACGTAGCAACACATGTTAAGTGCTAGTTTAAAGGAGATGTGAACCTTGATGAATGCTCGAAGTGCACCTTCTCCATCGCTTTTGCCAGCCGGGGTTGTTTCAAGAATAGTCTCGGTCTCATCAGCTGCTTTCTTGATCTGGGAACGCTATGAACAGAAATGGTATTAACGTGTTAGGCAAGCGAAGATGTGAATAGTGTGAATGAAAAGCAAAGAGGGCAAATACCACAAAGTTCATCATTGGAGCTGAAGGGATCACTGAGTTGCCTTTCCTGACTAATGCGTTGTACTGGTGTTGGGCTACCTCATCAAAAACAGTGGGTTCTTCCAAAATCTCCTCAGCATACGCCGGCTTGCATACCTCCACACGGGTACTTGCAAGAAACCATGTGAGATAGTTGTTGAACGCTACAGGGCAGTGCTCACGAAGCTGGACTCCTTTTCCAGCCCTAGCTTGCTCCACACTAAGCGCAAACTATACGGCATACTTTCTGTGATGCTTGGCCCAATCGTTAATCTTCCGCTGCCTTTTCCTATCCAACCTACAAGTTAGAAACATAATATTAGTAGCATCGAAACCGCCGAGAAGCTGCTAAGTACTCAAGGTTAATTATATCTTACGCGTGTAGCAACTTGTCCGTGTCCTCCCACTCCGGCGGATGTGCCTGGAACAAACCAAACTGACGGCGCACTCGATGTGGGAGGTGAAGCTCAACCGCCCAGTTGCATATGAGTGGGCACCGCATACGCCAGAGATCCCTATCCCTAGTGCACATCGGATTCAGCCTGAACTCTAAAGGGTTACCAAAACTATCTCCTGTTCCATACGGCTCCCATATCACCTGCAAAATGGGATAGAATGCAAAATTGATATCGACTTGCAATAGAAGCATCATAATCACTTATGCAATGTCAATTCACCTGCTCAGGCGTGATCGCGTCAAGCTCGCTCTGGTACAACTTGTACATGACCGAGGGATCATCTATCGTCTCATTTATCACATCCCACTTATAAGCCCAAGTGGGTAGCCGTAGTAGGTCGCCTTTGTCGTCCCAATCATCGTACTTCACCTTCTTCGGACGTCCAACCGGCAAACGCTCCCAGCTTCATATGGAAAGTGCGAGCAAACAACCACCAATACCTCCAGATGACCTACAACAGGCTTCGTCCAACTGCACATAAAAGAGAACATGGTTCAATTAAGAGCAAGATCGCATTCATAATGTAGCAATGAAGTGAAAAGGAAACAACTTCATATCTGTCTATACAAGTAAGCCAGTGTCGCCGAACCCCAACTCCAATTGCTATCGAAGACGGTCAACGCCTTCAGCCACATCCATGAAGCATTCTTGCCTATGCCATCAGCAAACATAGTCCTGGATATCACATACCACATGTAGACACGAGCATATATCTTGACCGTGTCCTCATCAGCTTCCGGTGGGCAAGTACCAAAGTGCTCAGTAATCTACGTGAAAGTAACACCGGCTGTGACTCTTTCCTTCTTGTTTTCTGCTGCTGGTTTCGGAGGCTCCGGAGGAACCATACCGATAAGGGCATGCATCTACGCGCGCAACCCATCGGAATCGGTGCTCATACATAGAGGATTCCCATCGATAGGAAGACCGGTGATCATAGCAATATCCTGGAGCGTCACTGTCATCTCCCCGGTCCGTAGATGGAAACTATGTGTCTCCGGCCACCAATGATCAATAAGCACGGTGAGTGCTGGAGCATTGTTGGGTGGCGTCGACCGTCTGACCATATGAATGAAAGGGAGAAGTCATGTCTCCCTTACATACGGTGTGTATCGCTCATCATAGAGCATCCACCCAAGGGTGACCCCGTGAGAACGAAGCTTCAAAGGTGCAAGCTCCTACAAACAAACAATTCATAACATTACATATGGGGCATTTGTGTTTGAAATAAATACGAAATTCATAACACAGGCCACTTTCATTATTACCCGCTGCTCCACCGCCATAGCGTACGACCGGTGTTGTTTGTCCCAGTGATCATCGAGAAGCCAAACCATCCTAACAATTTTGAAAGAAAGCTTTCTTGTCAACACGATTATCTTTTGAATACAAATAAACTAAAATACGCCTACTAGATGCAGCCGTACCAATCTATGTATCCAACCATATCAAATCAAACAAAACTAATAAACTAGGATTTCACAAATAACTAGGCCTACTTCATACAAATAACTTTCCTACTTCATACAAATAACTCTTTCATAAACTAAACTAGAGTTCCACAAATCAAACAAACAAGGGTTGTAATACATGCAAAGTTCTAATACATGCAAGATTCAAATCTAATCAAATCAAACAAGGATTCCCCAAATCTTCAAAATATCATATTTTCTATGGATAGAAAGAAGGGGATCGGAGGAGAGTACCTTCTAGGATGGATTGTGAAGAAATGCACGGACCAAATCGTCGGATCTGAAGGATTTGGAAGAGGGGATTGAGAGGGGGAGAGGAGGAAGCCGCCGGCGCGCCTGTTCTGTAACTGCTAGAACGAATGGGTGGGGTAGGGGAGGGGGAGGGGGAGGGGGCGGCTGGCATCTAAGTCAGAGTGCAGCGCCTACGGGCCGGGCGCTGCACATTACATGTGTGGCGCCTAGCTCGGAGGCGCTGCACTACTAGGTGCGGGCCCAAGAGCTGCCACGATGGACAGGCGTGCAACGCCCCAGAGCTGGGCGTTGCACCGTATGGTGTGGCGCCTGCGTGGCGGGCGCTACACAAAAAGGTCAGTGTTGTGAAATAGTTTCACGGGCAGTTCATTCCGTGAATTGATTTCATCCCAAGGTTAAAATTGTCAAATTTGCCCAGCCCTACCCTGCCGAATTCCAGGAAGATGCAAGACAGGCAAAAAGGGCAGGTAGCTGTAGCCTGTAGGCAGCACTGCATCAGCAGCAGTGTGTCTTCTCGGGTCCTGGGGCCATCGATGCTGGCGGCTCTTGTCATTTTCCTTGGTGGAAAAGGCATCGTTTGTTCTCCCCAAGACCAGCTCGTTGACCTCAGTCTGGGCCTTCGCACTGCGCAACATGCAAGTCAAGCAGTAGGATAGGATGCCCCTTCCGAGGGTGCAATTTTGGTTTCTGTGGCTACTCCAATTGTGTTGCTACCAGACCAGGAGCTGCACAACTGAGCTTTGTAATAAAGCTGGGCGTGATTCCTTTTCTCTAAAAACAACTGAAATGAAATACTACTAGTACTATCTGGCATCCATGTTCGCTTACAGAATGTGATCCCTCTACTCTACTACTACTCCCATTCTAAGTATGATGAATCTGATGGGCAGCAGCCCATCTCATCTTAACTACAGGCCATCGAGAGTGGGTCGGAGGATACAATGTGAATCATATCGCAAACAAATCCAGTGCCGAGCAGTCTGTAACAGGCTAACATCTCAAGAAAGGGTGGTGTCTACAGGCCCAAAGGCTCCATCAGTACATAAATACCAAATCAATCTAGCAGCAAAGAATGGACTTTTGACAGCTTTCAGCCGTTCACTGCACAAAATCAAACATTTGACTGTAGCACAGATGTCTCCAGCATTCCCCTCCAGACTGCAACAACGTTTCCTAGTTTCATTGCACAAGCTGCCCAGGAAACCAAGGTGCATTACTGTTGCTGATCAATTTCTCCAACTTGGTTAACCTTTTTCTTTAAATGTGATTATTTATCTATAACAAACTCACTTTTAACATTGCACAACACAGACAGGCACACTAGGTGGTCATCGCATGACATATAAAGTGCTCATCTTGTTATTATTAGCAATTTTCGTCTGAAACTCTGAATAATTACTTTATTTTTATGGAGTAACTAATGGGCAGGAGGCCAAGGTACTAACTTCTCATGTAAGGAACACTTCCTATATAAAATAAGTTCATGCCAAGCCAGCAGTAGTTCCTCTTCCTCTGATGTTAAAGCTCCACACATGTACATATGATCACATTTGCAGATACACTTGGCAATAAAAGCAACCAGCTAACCCTTTTCAATGGAGAAGCCAAATGGGATTCGAATAATAGCAGGCCAAACAACTGTATGTTTACTGCCTTAGTTCCACATAATTCACCTCTGACTGGCTCATTCTTATATTTCTTAATGCGGCGGAAGGAGCAAAACTTCCCAGGATCACATCATGGGGGCTAGGGTGAATGCCCGACGATGCAGAGATGCAATCCATGAAATCAGAGAGAGCGTGCAGTCTGGATAAAGGACAGAGCCATAGCCCCATGGAGATAACTGGTATGTCTAGAAAGATTTATCTTTTCAAAACCCAGCTCTGCCCACTATAACCTGCAGACGCTGGCGCTGACGCTCAAAGCCCTTTGGAGAACTTGCATTCTAGAGTGTAATAGGTTCCTTAGTTATCATTGGTCTTCAGAAGTACCTTTGGGTAGATGATACCTTTCCATGGTAGACCCTTAGGCCTTGTACAATGGGAGGTGCTTAGGGGAGGTGCTTAGGGGAGGTGCTTAGAGAAATAAACCAGACTTATCTTAAGCACCAGTGCTTATTTGTACATGATAGACGCTTAACTAAACGTCTCTCCTATAGAAATAGGCATCAGTGCTTCAGAAAAACACGGTTTATTTTTCTAAGCATCTCTCTAAGCATCTTCCATTGTACAAGGCCTTAAATATCATCCTTCTTGAGTTCTACTCCCTCCGTTCCTAAATATTTGTCTTTATAGAGATTTCAAATGGACTACCACATACGGGTGTATATAGACATATTTTAGAGTGTAGATTCACTCATTTTGCTCCGTATGTAGTCACTTGTTGAAACCTCTAGAAAGACAA
The DNA here is from genome assembly GCF_002162155.2 of Triticum dicoccoides. NCBI lineage: Eukaryota > Viridiplantae > Streptophyta > Magnoliopsida > Poales > Poaceae > Triticum > Triticum dicoccoides. The sequence continues at coordinate 242,809,274 of NC_041388.1, forward strand.
ATATTTAGGAATGGAGTAGTTCATGTCTGTCTCCATGAAATCAAATTCCTTCTTGTCAAATATTAAAAAAGAATATAGTGTGATGTATTGGACGTGTAGAGAATGGCAAAAATGTGACATGTGTAATCCCCATGAGATTTAAGGTCCTCAGAAAAGTACACCGAGATAGTCCAAGCAGTGAAAATTTAAGCCTTTAAACCGCTTGGAGCGGTTCACTATCTCAAAAAAAAAAAAACCTTTAAGGTGGACAAGAAGAACTTGGATACTAATGCAAGCCGAATGAGAGCAAACTAATGAGGTTTGATGATCTCTACTGATTTGTGAATTGCATAGAAGAACACTAAGCCTGCGAAGAAGGTGTTTATGTGCACTCATGAGGGTTAATCTACTTACTTAGATTTTACGGTCAACAATTACATGCTTTCTGAGGTAAAGATGGCATGGCACCGAGTGAACAAAAATGCAGGCCTCTAGCACAGTTTCTCAATTACTGAACAGGGCACATCATTGTGTTTTTATTGCCAAGCTTGGTCTTAGCCAGTTTGATAGGGTGTGTTTGGTTCAGGTCATCAACTGGAATATAATGGGTCCGTCCCATTCCCAGGGGTGATTCTCGCGTTTGGTTGGGTCGAAGAACCGGAACCAAGTCATTCCCTGGAATGGCATATTCGCCCCAGATGCGGAACCCGCTGGTATCTCCAAATCGGAGGAACCACACGGAACGCCTCACGTCTTCCCTTCTCCCCCAACTCTGCCCTCTCTCCCTCGACCAAACCATGCCCCAGCCTCAACCCTTCGCTCATGTCTCACCGCCGGCACACTCCTGTCCCTCGTGTCTCCCCGTCGAAAGGACGACTTGGTCACTGCGGCGGGATCCTGAGGTCTGACAGGGAAGAGGTGGAGCAGCGGCGGGCGTCCGATCTGACGAACAGAGCCGCACAGTGGCGGCCGATCCGACAACGGAGCAGCGGCGGCGGCGGCCGATCTCGGAGGCAGAGCAGCGCCCGCGACTCCCACTACCTCCTGCTCCACGCGGCCTCCCAGCACCGCCTCCACATGGGCACCATCGTCCATCAGCTCTGCTCGGCTTTCCCTGCCGCCGCCGTCCCTGGGCTACGTGCTACAGATGGGCAATCAGCGGCAGTAACGACCATTTTATTTGCTAGCTTCTCGTAATCACAGCAAGCTCTAATGGGAAGAGAATTATGTTCTGCCCCTTGCTAGCTTCCTTTTCCTAATCACGGTGATAAGGTACTGGTAGATACTCTCTCGATTACTAGCGGCAATCTCTTGCGGATACAAGTTAGGTGGCGATTACATGAACGATACAAGAATTTGGGTGGCTAGGGTGCGTCGCGAGACGGGAAGAGGAAGGGGGAAGAGCCGGCCGCCGTTGCCGTGATCCTCTGGATACCGAACCATTGCGTTGCTGTCTCCTTTAGTATCGATGTGGTGGGCTTCACTTGGACCATTCTGGGCCGCAGGTCCTGCAGCTGGGCTTCCGGGTTCGAGCCGCGCGTGGGGCGGCTTGTGGCTGGTTGGTGTCGCTGTCTTGTGGGGCGCACCTGTCAGGGGCGCTGACATCCCCCGCTTCTTGAGACGAGGCTTGTCCCCAAGCCTCCGCAAAGGGAAACCTTGCCTGTAGACTTGCCTTGTCCTCCCATGTTGATCCTAGAGCGTCGGAGTTGGACCAGCGCACTCGCACCTGTTTGCACATCTTGCCCTTCTGCTGTTTCCATCTCGTCTGTAGTATGGCCACCGGAACCGCAAGTTCATCAAAGCATTGAGGAAGACAAGGTTCAGCCGTCATACCCGGGTTCAGAGCGCGTCGAAGCAGTGAGACATGGAAAACCGGATGAATTGTTGCACTGACAGGAAGTTGTAACTTGTAGGCCACCTCATTGATCTTGCTCACGATTGGAAATGGTCCGTAGAACTTGTAAGACAGCTTGTGGTTTGCCCTTGGTGCCACCGAAGTCTGGATGTATGGTTGGAGTTTCAGGTATACCTGGTCCCCCAGTTCGAACGACCTGAACGATCTTTTCTTGTCCGCTTGGTTCTTCATGAGTTGGCGCGCTCTATTCAGATGTTGTTGCAGCAGTTCTTGAACTGTGTCCCTCTCCTCGATCCATGAGTTCAGCGCTGGTACCGCTGTGGTGTTTGCAGCCGAGATGCCCCAGTGCTTAGGTTCATAGCCAAACATTGCCTTGAATGGTGTCATCCCAATCGCCGAATGGTGAGCATTGTTGTACCAAAACTGGGCTAAGGGAATCCAGAAGCTCCAGCGTCGTGGACACGCCTGAGTGAAGCATCTCAGGAACGTCTCGACACACTGGTTGACTCATTCCGTTTGTCCGTCTGTTTGTGGGTGATTGGCCGTGCTGAGGCGTAGTTGAGTGCCTGCTGATTTGAATAGTTCCTGCCAGAAATGGCTTGTGAAAACTGGGTCGCGATCTGACACGATAGCTCCGGGGAGGCCGTGAATCTTGTACACCTGCTGCATGTATAGTTGTGCCACGGATGCTGCTGTATACGGGTGCGCCAGTGGTAAGAAGTAACTGAACTTGGTGCGCTTGTCGACGATTACGATAGGCAGTTGAACCTGCTCGATTGCGGTAGCCCGTCCACGAAGTCCATGGATATCATCTCCCAGGGCTGCGTTGGGATTGGAAACGGGGCTAGCAATCCCGGGGATGCTGCTCTATCCGGCTTTGCTTGCTGGCATACTGGGCAGCACTGCACATAGTTCTTGATCTGTTCCTTCATCTTGGGCCGCGCAAAGAGGCGGCGAATGCGCCGATAGGTGACGGGAAAACCTGAGTGTCCGCCCACCGGGCTGTCGTGGAAGGCTCGCATGATCTGTTGCTGAATTTGAGTCCCTCCGCCTAGCCATATCCTTCCTCTGAAACGCAAAATACCCTGCTGCAACTGGAACCTGCCCTTGGGATCTTCTCGCACTCCCAACTGCTCTAACAGCTTCTGGGCGTGTGGGTTGTTGTTGTAGCTGCTAACAACATCTTCCAGCCACCTGGGTTGGCAGGAGGAGACCATTGACAGTGTCATCGTTGGATTAGCTCGAGACAGGGCATCTGCCCCGTTGTTCTCTGTTCCTTTCTTGTACCTGATTCTGTATCTCAGCCCCAGAAGCTTTGCAAATGCTTTCTGCTGCCATGGAGTGGTGAGCCGTTGTTCTTCTAGGTGTGTCAAGCTCTTTTGATCCGTATAGATGTCGAACTCCGCATGCTGCAAGTACGGGCGCCACTGGTCCACAACCACAATGATGGCTAGGTATTCCTTTTCATACGTCGACAATCCTTGGTAGCGTGGACTGAGTGCCTTGCTCATGAACGCAATTGGGTGCCCTTTCTGCTGCAGAACTGCTCCGATTCCCTTATCACTTGCGTCTGTTTCCACTGTGAATGGCTGCTCAAAATTGGGCAGAGCGAGGACAGGTGCTGTTGTCAAGTGCTGTTTCAGAACTTGGAATGTTGTTTCTGTTGTTGATGTCCACATGAAGGGAACGCCTTTCTTCAGTAGGTGGAAGAGAGGCTTGGCAATGATCCCGAAGTTACGGACGAATCGACGATAATAGCCTGCCGGTCCCAAAAAGCTACGGACACCTTTGACGTCCTGGGGAGCAGTCCAGTTGGTTACTGCCGCGATCTTGGTCGGGTCGGTCGCCACCCCTTGTGCGCTGATGACATGCCCCAGGTATGATATTTTGCTCTGTCCAAAGGCACACTTGCTACGTTTCACTTTCCACTGATCCTTGCGAAGGAGTTCCAGCACCTGTTTAACATGTGTCACGTGCTCTTCCAGTGTAGCGCTGAAGATCAGGATATCATCGAAGAAGTATATCACGCAGACCCTGACCACAGGCTTGAGTGTGCCGTGGATTGCCCCCAGGAATGTGGGTGGGGCACCGGTGAGGCCAAACGAAACCACGCGAAACTCGAAGTGGCCCTGGTGCGTTGAGAAAGCTATCTTGTGCTCCTCCCCTGGCGCGAGGCGTATTTGATGATAGCCTGCGCGGAGATCCAGCTTGGAGAACCACGCTGCTCCATGCAGTTCGTCGAGCAGCTCTTCAACGACGGGAACTGGGTACTTACTGGGGACTGTGATGGCATTCAGTTGCCTGTAGTCAATGCAAAGCCGCCAAGTACCGTCCTTCTTCTTAACCAGGATGACAGGTGACGAGAATGGACTGTTGTTGCGCTGTATGACCCCTGATTTGAGCAGAGCTTCGACTTGTGCTTCGATCTCTGTTTTCTGTGCTGGTTTGTACCTGTACTGTCTGACGTTGACTGGTTGTGCCCCCGGAATGAGTGGGATGCGGTGGTCGCACGCTCGTCGAGGAGGCAAACCCACCGGCTCCTCGAACACATCCGGGAACTGGTCGACCACACTCTGGATGCAAGATGGAGTTGGTTCGAGCTCTTCTGCCTGCGGTGCGACCACGCACAGGTGAACGACATGCGTGATCGCGCCCTTGTTGCATAGGCTCTGAAGCTGGATGTTGTTGATCTCCTGGCAACTTGTCGAAGCAGCGTCATGGCCCATGAGTCGTAGCGGCCCCGCTGGAGTAGGTATTTCCAGGAAGCGGGCGCGCCAATCGACCGTCATTGGGCTATGCTCCTCGAGCCAGTCCATGCCCAGGATGACGTCATATGTGCCCAGGGCAAGCACCTTCAGATCTGTGTAGAACTCATGGCCTTGGGCGTACCAGGCGCACGCGGTGGCCACTTGCGTACACAGTAGCTCGCCGCCATCTGCCACACGGACGCGGCCTGGCTTGGGGAGGGGGTGCACGCCCTTCAGTTGCGCTGCCAGTTGTTCATTGACGAACGAGTTTGAGCTGCCCGAGTCCACCAGCATGAGCACCTCTCTTCCTTGCAGCCATGCTCGAAGCTGAAACGCCTTGGCCGATACCCCTCCTGTCACTGCTGATAGGGAAATCGCCATTGCCACCTCGCTGGTGCCCTCCTCTGCGATCTGTGTGTCGATGCCGTTGTCGAGGCCGAACATATCGAGGAGTTCCTCGACAACATGCAGCTGCACCGTGGTGGGACACACGTGGTCATGCCCCCACCGTTCGCCGCACTTGAAACACAGTCCGCGGGCGCGCCGGTAGTCACGTAGAGTCTTGAGCTTGGACTGATCGGCGCGGGCGGCGTCCGTGCCGCGGCGATCTCCTGCTGGCGTTGGTGGTACCGCTCGCACTGGAGGAGGAGGCAGGGGCAGGGGATTGCCCTGTCTTGGCGCCTGCTCGGGTGGTCGAGGTAGTGAGCCAAACGATCCTTCCATCACCTCTTCTTGGAGCAGCGCCAGAGCGCAGGCCGTATCCAAGTCCGGCGGCCGCTGCACTAGCACCACCGCTCTGATGTCCTTCCGCAGTCCCTCGACAAAACGAGTCAGAAAATAAAACGGATGAATTGTGTCAGAGTAGGAAGCCAAATGATTGATAATCAACTCGAACTGCTCAATGTAATGCGCCACTGAAGCTGTTTGTCGAACAGAATAGAACTGCCTGATCAAGGTTTGATGCCTATCGCGACCAAAACGTGTACACAGCAGGGCAGTAAACTGTTCCCAATCGAACTCCGCTAAACGCTTCTGAACCGACTGTAGCCATACAGCAGCTGAGCCAGAGAAGTTCAGGGCCACCATGGGAACCCAAAACGACGGTAGTATACTGAACATCTGAAAGTATTGTTCGCACATCGTTTTCCACAGCTTGGGTTGTCGCCCGTGAACTGTGGGAAGGCGATGGACGGGTGGGACTGCCCTAAACCTGCTAGCAGCTGACTCGCATGTGCGAACGGCGACAAAGGGGACAGAGACGTGGTCAGAGAGGATGACGGACCTGTTGCCGGGGGTGGCGGCGGCGTCTGAAAGGACGCCGCCATGTTCCCTCGTGGCAAGTTGAACACGCCGTGGCCGCTTGGCCCTTGAAGCTCGGTGCCCGCGCCGCCACTGGCCCCCGGAAGGACGCCGGTCGTCGCAGAAGGGCCCTGCTTCTGGATCATCCCTTGAGGCTCTTCACCCGCCCTGCCTGCGGGCGGCTGCGCCATCTGGAGCGCCGCCACCGCGTCGCCGAGATTGGCCACCCGCTTCTCCAGATCTGGACGCCAGTGAACCAGATCGTCGACCTTGGCGGTGGAGACTTGGATCTCCGCGATGGCCTTGTTCTGGGCCTTGAGGGTGTTGTCGAGGCGGTCGAGGAAGGCTTCGATCGCCGGATCCATGGCTACCAAGTGCGTACGCGCTTGCCTGAGGCCTCTGGTCTCGATTAGCTGCGCCAGAGTGGAGCGGTTGCGGGGAATTTACTGGTCTCTGATACCAGATGATAAGGTACTGGTAGATACTCCCTCGATTACTAGCGGCAATCTCTTGCGGATACAAGTTAGGTGGCGGTTACATGAACGATACAAGAATTTGGGTGGCTAGGGTGCGTCGCGAGACGGGAAGAGGAAGGGGGAAGAGCCGGCCGCCGTTGCCGTGATCCTCTGGATACCGAACCATTGCGTTGCTGTCTCCTTTAGTATCGATGCGGTGGGCAACTTGGACCATTCTGGGCCGCAGGTCCTGCAGCTGGGCTTCCGGGTTCAAGCCGCGCGTGGGGCGGCTTGTGGCTGGTTGGTGTCGCTGTCTTGTGGGGCACACCTGTCAGGGGCGCTGACATACGGCAAGCTCAATTTTGGGTAAATGACTTGTATTTTGACAGATCTTTTGACCTTATATGGGTTGATGCCTTGTATTTGACATGAATATAGATGGATGCCTTATATTTTGGTAGACTTTTAACATGTAGATGAGTGAATAAATAGTATTTTCCTTGGCAATTATTTATTATGTGTCAAAAATATGAAGACTAGTGACAATTGTGCATATATATGTGAGAAAAAAACATCATTATTTTTATGCAAAAGGTGAGATGAACAAAAATGCATTCCATTCCATATATCTAACCAAACACTAAAATGGAACCGTTCCATTTCACCTATTTGTCCAAACCAAACATAGGAACAGAACCAACCCATTCTAGTGGAATGGAACCATGACATTACATTCTACTTCGTTCCCCAACCAAACACACCCAGTAAATGCTCTTTAGGTACCATTAGTTTCTCATAGCAGCAGTACTAATATCGATCGTGCAGTGTGCTGGTATCATCAATCTGTGTAGTTTACTCAGTGGAATGATACTTCTTCGGCGACAGTACAATGAGAATTAAATGGTGTTCTATTCACTAGGTCATGATACTTCAACTAAGGAACAATTGAAACTTCCTGGATTAGGGGGAACACACAAAAGGATCATTCTCCAATCTACCATAGACGTCTTGGCATATGCTGTTGCAGCAGAGTTCTGTGCCAAAACCTTCAAAATCAAATAACAGAACTCACTTCAATTTTCTTACATCTAGTCAGTGGTCAAAACAACCAACAATGCAAAGCTAAGTAAATAAACTACCAGCTCTGTGCTAGAAAAAAGGAGATCAGACCTTGGTGATTGACAGTGATGGCCTTTGAACAACAGAGGAACGCAAATCCGCAGAAATTCAATCACAACAATCAGGCATTCCTCTTCATCTCCTCCTCCCTCTTGATATCTTTCTTCTTTCTCATCTTCACTCTCGGCTTCATGGTACGGTGCTGCAAATGCTCAGACTGGAAGGCCACCATCGCCCTGAGAACCCTGACCATCGTCTCCTCGATCTCCGCACCGCTTCCCTCCGGCTCAAGCAGCCGCAGCGCCCTTGCGACTGCCTCCATTGTGCTGACGCACCCCTTATGCGGCTCCTTCTTCACCACGAGCTCCGACTCGAACATGCTGTCCCCGTCCACGCCGCTGTCTACGGGCAGGGAGACGGGGATGGCGAACGAGGAGAGGAACGGGAGGCTGGCGGCGTGCATCTCCTTGGCCTGCTTCCAGGTGCCATCGAGGATGAGGAGGATGGGGTTGGAGCGCGCGGAGGGAGGCGTGGAGCGGCACCAGGAGGCGAGGTCGGAGGCGGCGGGTGATGGGAAGAGGAGGAGGACGGGGTTC
>NC_041388.1:242817648-242832672 GCF_002162155.2 Triticum dicoccoides
AGGGGCGGAGGCGCCGTCCGGGGAGGAGGTGGAGGTTGGCGAGGCAGCGGGCGAGGAGGGGGAGGGTGGAGAGCGGGTTGCGGTGGAGGGCGTGGGGGTGGTGGAGGACGACGACGGTGGTGGATGTGTGGAGCGGGGAGCGGGGAATGTGCGGGCAGAGACAGACGCGGGACGGGCGCCCGCAGCCGGCGTGGCAGATGGCGCGGCCAGGTGGTGTCGGTGTGTCGCCGCCATCGTCGTCGGAGGCGGAGGAGAGTGGGAAGTCCAAGTCCATCTTGTGACTTTTTTCTTTCCTAAGGAGAGAAAAGTCCGTATTATAACCATGAACTAATCTTTCGGTTTAAAATTCAACCCTCAACTCTAAGACTGTTTAGACCCTTAGGCCTCCTTTGGTTTGAAGGAAATTCATAAAAATTCTAGAGGATAGGATTTTTATAGGATTTTTTTTCTTTAGAGTCCTTTGGTTTATAAGAATGGATTCCTATTCCTACATAGGATTGGTTCCTATCATTCACATTTCATAGGAAAATAAAAATGAGACTAGACTCAATGGAAAAATTCTTTTGGTGTCAACCAAATGACATCTTGTTTTGCTATTTCTACTCATAGGATTTGAGATACATGTCATCTCATTTCCTACAAGATTTCTATTCTTACGATAATCCTATCCTATGAACCAAAAAAGTAACGTTTCACTAGGTTACCCTCCGCTGGTTTTACCTTGTTTTGACCGTAATGAGCTGTATTGACTCTGTTGACTGCTCACAAGGCAACACCATGTCAACTTTGACCTCTCCTCACATATGAGATCCATTCAGTAAATAAATAAGGACAAGGCCCGCGGGCGCACGGTCGCCCGATCGCAGCCCCGAGCGTTCTCCCAGAAAAGGAAGAAGCCGCTCGCGCGCGCGATCAGACAGCCAGAAACGGAAAGCAGCCCCGCGCGCGCAAAAAACCGACCAACCCAAGCCCGTGCGAATCACGGGTGGATCGCGCGCGCCCCGATCACACCTGGTCCACCCCTGGCCCCCGCTTCCTCGTACCCGTCGTCCCAGGCTTCGGTCCCCCCACCCCCTCCCTGCACCCCCGCCCACGCTTCCCCTTGCGGACGCCTCACGCACCCCCCTCCTCCTTTTCCTTGAAGGACAAGCCCACGCACGAGTCCCCTTCTTCCTCCTTGCTCCTGCCTTTCCTCCTCTAAACAAGATCTGCCCCATCTATGGCGTCTTGAAGAACAAAGCCGACCAGGAACACCTCCTTCCTCCTCCTTGCTCCATAAATCAGATCCAGAGAGAGAAAAACCAGACCTACCTGCCCCTAAAAAGGTAAGCACCACCTCCACCCGACTCCTCTCTCTTCCCTACTCAACCACCCCTGCCCCTCCCTGCTTGAACATCAACTAGTCCAATTTTCAGTTCGTTCTTTTGATCTGGTGAAAAAAGCAACTATAGTGGCGACAGCAGTACGCATCTTGAGCAACTATTATGATACAAAAAAGCAACACCAGTACAAAAATAGAGCAACTCTAGTGGGAAAGAAAATGCAGGACCATTGCGTTTTGCAGGTGCATTGCAACACGAAAACATAATTTCTCTATATTGTATGCATTGAAACCTGCTTGGCTTTCTTTCCTATCCTATTATAAGGTGCTTGGGGTTCATGAGCAACCCTGATCAGAAAAAGTAACCTGACAACTCGAACAATTAACTGAAGCAACTATGTTCATTTTTGAAGCAACTCTGGTAAAAAAAAGAGCTATCCAACCGTAGCTGTTCAGAAATTCTAGAGTTGCCTCTACCAGATGTGAGAACATGTCAACTCTAGTACTAAAACACATGCAACTTCCATGTGCATTAATGCATGAACTATCAAGAACATAAAAACTCAAGTTATAGACAGGGGTAGAAAGTATTAACTTGCATGTGTTAACACATAGCTTTTGCTATATCAGTATGGTTCTCGCTAAAAAGAAGACACAAACGACAAACGCATAAAACAAAGGTCGCGTCATAAAAACAGATTCGAACAATCCCACACTAAGATACTTTGCTACATTCCATATGGTCTCACTAAAAAATAAAAAGACATCAACTACACCAAATGATAGGCCTCCTGCTCCTGGTAAGCTCTCCGTCAGATATGCACATTGGTTGTTTCTTTCCCATCATCAAAAGTTGTAATCTGCTGCTGAAAAAAGGCACAAATGAATCAGCGCATGTCGTGTAAAAACAAATCTTTGCTGTTGTATATGTGTGTCATACTGGTAGAAACATAACACATATAAGAAAACAAGAAGAAACAAGAAACTTTTGAGGAAAAAGAAGATATGAATTGCCTCTGTTTAACTTTATAGTTGCCCAAACAAGTGTTTATAGTTGCTCCTTTATATTCTACAACTAGTTTGTTCATAAAGGTCATGTATGCTTTTGTGGTGGGCTAACACACAATTTGTTGTTGGTTGATTGTTCATGATGATTGATCTGAATGAACCACCGCTTGACGTAGAGTCCATCAACATTTGAGTCGAGTTGGGTGCACCCTTCTTGCATGCAGGGGGTGAACAGGAACATCAACAATTGGAGGAGGAGGTTGGTGAGTCTCCTGACCCCAATGTTGGCTCTAACACTACTCATGTTCCGGACAATCATGTTGCCGCTCCCCCACCTATGGTTGCTCCTGCTAATGCTTTAGTTCATGAGGCACATGAGTTGGAAGATGAAGAAGTTGGATCACAGCCACAACAACCTTATGTTGGCATGCGCTTCGACACATTAGAGGATACGAGGGAATACTACAATCGCTATGCTTTGATGGAGGGCTTTTCAATCAAGTCAAATACGTCTTACAGGTCGGCCTACATAGGTGTGGTGGAAAAACAGAAATTCTGTTGTAACAAGTTCCACAAACCAGTAGAGAGGGTTGGGATCTCGGATGTTCCCTCGTCGAGCAAAAACACTACATGTCCAAGCTCACCTGAACAAGATGTTGAAGATGATGTCGAGGAACACACTTTCAAGAAGAAGAGGAAATGGAAACTGTGAAGCAAACAAAATGTCGTGCTAAGATGGTGGTGAAGCTTAAAGATGACAGATGGGAGGTTATCACTTTTATTGCAGATCATAACCATCCACTGATTGAGAAGCCATCGCTTTCGAAATACCTCCGTTCTCACCAAGGAATCCCGCCGGAACAGAAAAAACTACTGACTCACCTAAATGACTGCAACTTGACAGCAGGTACAAACTCACATTGCGTTAAGTCTTTTTTACCACAGAACTGTTACTTATCCCTGCATCAAGTACCTTGACCCGAGCCAACTATGTTCATTTTTTATGCAACTATGTTCATTTTTATGCAACTATGTTCATTTTTTGTGCAACTCTGATAATTAAAAAAATCATGACCCAAAACAGAAACACCTTGGTGTTGCCTATTCCTACCTCAACTACTTGGGTTTGTTTCCTATCCTAGTATAAGCTGCTTAGGATTCATGGGCAACCCTGATCAGGGGGAAAAACTGGCAACTTGAATAGTAAACTGAGGCAACTATGTTCATTTTCCGTGCAACTCTGAAAATAAAATAAAAGACATCACTCAGGGGGATACAGGCTTGGTTCTTGTTCTGCTTATGCATAATTGTTACTTTATGTTATCTATAAAAAACATGTTGCTCGCTGCACTGTGGTTAGTTAGTCTTGAAAAAACAAGTTTCTGTTTTTTATGGCAGGAAAAATGATGATGTTAATGTCATCATACTACGGCTCGAAATTGATTGTTCCGTACACAGCTAAAGCCATCCATAGCCACTGTTCGAAGCTCAACGCCCCAACTAAAGACATTAACATTGAAGAAACACTAAACTACTTTTGCAAGGTGATGGAAAATGACCCAGGATTTTTCTTTAAATGCAAGACAGATGCGGAAGGCAGGACAGAAAACTTGTTTTGGGTGGATGGTGCGGCACGGAAAGCATACGTGGAGGCTTATCATGATTTGCGTGTCATTTGATGCAACTTATCTCACGAACATGTACAATATGCCATTTGCCCCCTTCATTGGAATCAACACACATGGGCAGTCAATAATGCTCGGGTGTGGATTTGTCCCGCAGGAACTAGCCTCAAGTTATGACTGGTTGTTTGATGCTTTCCTAGAAGCAATGGATGGTTTGGCTCCAGACAACATCATCACGGACCAAGATGTTGCTATGGCACAATCTATCAAGAGGAAGTTCCCGGCAACGATTCACCATTGCTGCCGTTGGCATGTAATGAAGAAAGCACAAGAGAAGCTTGGCCCTGTGTTGGCTAGGAACCCGGATTTGGTAAAAGACTTCAATGAATGCATTGACTTCAATTTCACCCCGGCTGAGTTTGAAAGGAAATGGGTTGCACTTCAATTGAAATATGAAGGTCTTATGCATGGTCACTTTGAGAAACTCTATGAAGATTGGGCTACATGGGTGCCATGTTACTTCAAATTCAGGTTCTTCCCTTTCCTTCAGTCAACGCAACACAGCAAAGGGTTCAATGTTGTGTTGAAGTGCTATGTGAAGCCACACAAGTCAATTCTCAACTTCATCAAGCAATATGAGAAGATTCGGGTACACATACTCGTGAGGGAGGGCGGGAACGACTACCGGACAGAGCATCTAGAGGCACAAAGATGATCGCGTTTCCCCATTGAGAGGCATGCCTACAAAGCATACACTAGGGACATCTATGTGAAGTTTAGAACTAAGTTTTATATGATTGGCCAGTACGATGTGCGTCCCGCTAGAATCAACTTCTATTACCTTGAGCCCAATACAGAAGAAGTTCTAGGTTATGGCTCGAGAAAGTACCTAGTCACAGTGAGACCAGAGCCAGCTATCTACGATTGCGAATGTTGCAAGTGGCATAGGGACGGCATGCTTTGTTGCCATGTCTTGAAAATCTTCACACACCTTGGCGTTAATGAGATACCTGAACACTACATCAAGCATCGTTGGACGCAAGATGCAGTGCCAAGTGCACCACCGCCACCTAACGAGGGCCCTCCGCATCACTTGCCCACTGAGTCAGGGAACCAAGTTCGGCAAGTGACTCTGACAATGAATTTTGCAAAGCTAGCCAAGAAGGCAATGACTAGTGATAGGCAGCCACTGCAGTTAGGAGGCACATGAAAGCAGCAGATACTGAGGTTACTAAGCTGAATAAACTGAGGAAGAAGAGGCTAAAGGCAGCCCGAGAAGCGGCTCGTGCTAGGGAAGCATCAAACCCTAATGCCCCAAGTACTTCAAACCAACCTCCTGCCCCCCTGCTCCTATGGATCCACCTCGTTCAGTCACGAAAGGGCGCAGCCGCAGCAAGCGCTTCAAATCAGCCCTGGAACTACACCCTATGAAAAAGAACAAGTGCAGCATTTGTGAATCAATCGATCACACTACTGCGACGTGCCTAGGGAAGCTGATGTGATCGTTACCACATGAAGATAATGACCCCTTGGACTTGCAAAACTAGCGGAAAGTAAGGAAAAAAAGAGCAAACAATGTCCTGGTAGATGAAGCAATTAAGGTCTGGTTTCTGAGCAAATGTAGAAGGGAAATCAAGCAACTGCCAGCTTCAAGAAAAGCAACGATGAAATCATTTGCATGGACTTGTTTTAATTTATGTGTTTTCCTAGCTTTGTATTCACAAATTGGAGACTGTGTGGAGGTAGATGCTTGACATTTGTGCTTATATTCCTTACTCGTAAAACATGCAAAATCCTATGGATGCTTGTGATTTATGCAAACATGTTATAGGTGGTTTGGGGCAAACTTTTGTGAGTTTTGTAATGGAACACATTAGTATTCGCATTTGATATTCTCTAATGGAACACATTGATCAGGAAAAAAAATGTACCTAGATATTTGTTCACTTGTTGGCCGGTTTGAGGATCTCCTGCCATGGAATCTTATTCAGGTCACACTTCAGCATGGAGATGGTCATCTTCTTCCTGATGTTTGGTATGTCGCTTTGTCCGTAGTTCGGGAGCCACGTCCCGTTCCACAATAACGCGTTTATCAATGCGAATATGCTACAGTCACCGTTGCAAAAAAACCAAATGTCAAGAAAGCACTTGCAAAAAAAGCAAACACTACGTCTTATAACAACGATATTTATGTATGTGGGTTGGTCCTTACGATACAGTCTGCTTTGGTGCATTGATATCCACAAGCGGGAACTTGTCCATTGTCTTTGCTTGTTTTGGATAGTACTTGTTCCACAACACACGAACTGCAGCTACAATAGCCCTTGCAACATCATCCAGCCTCTTGCTTTTCTTTAACATCCTCCATGAGTCAAACACTTCGAACCTTTTGTCCCTCAGATTGATGTTGAGTACCCAGTAGTGGTGTGCATCATCGGCGTTCTCAGGGTCTAAATTTTCAAGCACAGGAATCATAACCTTCAAGAAAGAAAACCATGTCAGCATACCAAAAAAGACATCAACTACTGATATGTTTTTGGGCAACTCTATATGTTTGTATGAGCAACATCTCATATGATTTTTAGGCAACTCTATAGAATTTTAGGCAACTTCTGGCATAACTCTCAAAACACTAAAAAAACATCAAAAAACTTCTGACAATGTGTATGAAGCTTCTGCAAAATGGCTTATCAGGCAACTCAGTGGCTTTTTATGAGCAACTTATCATGTGATTTCAAGCAACTCCTACGATTTCCTGACATCGGCTTCTAGAAAAAAAATCTAAGAAAAATAGAATAGAGCCTTTTATCATGTTTGACAACTAGTAAAACACATGGACCATACCATGTCTTGCTCATCCAAACGGTTTGATTTTTTGAACCTATCATGCAGGTCCCTCACATCTAGATCGAGCCTTTGAAGCCAAGTCTATGGAGAAATGTAGAATCAGATAATAAAGCAACAACTTCAGTGCCAAAAAACAAAAAAAGGAAAAACTGTGGGTTTTTATTTCTCTTACCGAAAACCTAACAGGCATGATTATTTTCTTGGACACCACCTGTCTGTTGTACATGATTGCTTCAATCCCTAACTCAAAGACATGTGTCTTCATCCATCCTGCCTTCCTCATTGATTGAGCAAGCTCCTTGATTGTGCAGAAGTAACCATGATAGTTTATGATTTGCGGCTTGTAGAACAAAAAGAAAGGCTCTGTTAAGAAAAATAACAATAGGAGAGATCATTGCATGCAAAAAAAGAAAAAAGCAGGAAAAAAGTGGCTACTGGAACAAACACACACGTTGTATCATCACCCTGCGATGTCCTTCTCGTCCCTCCTCCTCCTCCAAGCAACAGAATCAGTGCATACACTCTGTTTGTCTCTGCATTGCATGTGAAATCCTTCATCATCTCTACATTCACATATGGTGACCTCTGTGATGGCGGAGCTTTATGTATCCTCCTCTCACGCTTCTCGGGAACAGGTTCTTCCGAGCTGCTGGCTGCACCTTTGCCAGATGATCCCCCCTCAGCGGTAGTTTTTGCAACTTCGGTTGGCGTGCTGAAACCGGCAGGTGACATGTGCCCCGCACTCTGACCTACAACATTTTTCACTGCCCCCTCGACAATTTCATCGAAGTCCATATTGCCCTAGTCAATTCCCCACTCAATGTCACCGGTGGCAGCTACGTTTGCAACCCCCTTATCCTCTGCTGCCTTGCCCTCCTCGCCTGTTATTCCTGCTGGCTCATCTATCCCAATATCGAAAGGTGGAGCTGGACAGTAATCATCTCACACAATGCTCCCAGACTTTGATCTTTGCAGCAATCGTGCTTCTTCACCTGAATCGCATGCTCCTTTGTTTGCTGGTAGATTGATGGCAGTTGATGTCCGTATTATAGGTATGGTGCCAGCAGAATTACTCGTCGCGAGCGGTGGCGTCGAACCTGGGCTCACACACTTGTCAAGGAGCTTGTTGATGTCCCTAACATCATCCAATGAGATTTCTTTCCCCTTTGCAGAACATGCTTGCTTGTTGGGGAGTATCGGAGGCTTGTCTGTTGAGTCCTGGGCAGTTGCTTGCTCCTGCTTAGGGGTTGCTTCCTCAAGCACAACAGTTGCCTCCATACTTTGCATGGGAGGGGCTGCTGATTCCTGGGCAGTTGCTGCGTGCATGCTCACTCTGGTTGCCTGAGTTTTTTACTGAGTTGCTTCAAAAGTAGCACCAGTTGCTTTGTTTTCAGTATTTGCTGATTCGGTAGTTGCTCTATTTTCACTCTTTGCTGATTCAACACTTGCTCTGTTTTCAGTCTTTGCTGATTCAGTAGTTGCTTGTTTTTTCTGTTCGGTTGCTTGCAGAATATGACCAGTTGTTGTGTTTTGGTTCTTTGCTGCTCTTTTTTGGTAAACCTTGCTTTTTGTTGGTGATGTTGCTTTCTGACTTGCCGCTTCATCTGTCTGCCTCTGAGCTGTCGGAGCTTGCTGGCTGGTTGTCGTAATTGCAGCACTTTGAACAGCCGCATCCTCGCTTCCTTTTGGAGACATAACACGTGCCTTAACTGTCTTATGGCTCACTTTCTTGACCTTCCTTGTGGCAGCCGCTCCAACTCCTCCTGCAAGCTTTCTTTCCTTCTCTTTTTGGCCAAAACTTGGTAGTTCCAACTCATCTACCATCGTCTCAAGGCACAAATCCATCACGGATAATTTTTCCTCAGTTGGCATCACAGGCATCGAGAAAAGAGGGATATCATGGGTCTCGGGAATGACATATTTCTGTCTGTACTGGGTATCTCCAATCCTCACCACATCTGCAGCTAAAATGACAGGCCCACTCTGAACCTCAAATGGCTCCTTCCGCATGTCCATCTTAACAAAGCTGCTCTGAAAAAAACTGTCGGCACTTTGGATGCTTCCTTGTGTGCTCTCGACGAACATCGTTTCCTCTGCCTTACTTCTTTCCTTGCCAGTGCGCTTGAGTCTCTCCATGATGGTACTTAGCGGCACCTCGTCGTCGCAACTGCCCCCACGCCACCCCGGATTTCGTGCACCTCCCTCATCATCACCACCTCCCTTGCTGGGCTAGTCGGTGCTAGCGTTGCCGCCATTCCCGCCATCATCCTTATCTTCACCCCCTTCTTCCCACCCCCGCCATCTTGCTCCACATCATCATCTTCATCCTCTCTATCTTCCTCCTCTTTTTCCTCTTCTTCACTCTTTTCATCATCCCGTTTCTCCTCTGATTCCCCCTCTTTCTTATCTGGTTCATTCTCTTTATCATTGCCCCCTTCCACATTTCTCTTCTTCTCTTTGTCCTCTTCATCATCCCGTTCCTCTTCATCATCCTCCTCCCTGTCATGCTCTTCATCTTCAACATCATCCTCATCATCGTCTTCCTCATCTCCACCATCTTCTGCGCCAGCAAGGGCGGCTGTGAGTTGTCAGCGTCCATGTGCTGTGAATCATTATCGTCATATTCTGTGGCTGCTGGCGGGCTGCTGTATGACGGAGCATCATCATCATAGTCATCGTCGTCATCGTCATCGTCATTGTCGTCCCCGTCATTACCCGAACTCTCCTCTTCAGGACTGTCCTCATCTTTCCCTTCCTCTTCTTCTTCTTCTTCTTCTTCTTCTTCTTCTTCTTCTGAAGATTCAAATTCTTGCTCGTCAGATTCCTCCTCCTCGTCATCGGACGCCAAAAGTGTCTCCTTGCACTGACTGCTACTGCCCCTTGTATTCTTTTGCTTTGCAACCTTCTGTTGTTTCGGACTTGCCGCTGCCTTTTTCTGCCGTGATGATTGAAGTATGCTTGCGACCCTAGAAACACTTGTGCCTGCTGGTTCAACCTCCTCCTCTTCCAACTTGCCCACCCCTTGAACAAACCTCCCAATTTGGACTGATATTTCAGAGCACATATCATGGACCAGCATTGACAACCTCCTTTGTTTCTGCAAAAATACAAAAATACAAAACTCGAAAAGATGAGCAGTCTATACAACAACAACGATAAACGAAAAAAGCACTCTGTTTCTTATGAAAAGGGAAAAACCATGATGACAAAAGAAAATACATTGCTATTGTAGTTTTGAGGAAGCCTCGCAGCAACAAACTTCTGGATGTGATCCATGCTCCCAAAAACACTATCTTCTGTGCATCTCGAGAACTCGGCTTTGAGCTGTTTGTTGTAAAAAAATGTACATGATAAACTCAATTAGCAAAAAAGATCAAACAGAATTCAAAAAATAGGAAATGAATGAGCAACTGCCTCCCTAACTTAGGGAAACTACAAGCAGTATTGATGGCAACTACAGTTATGGACATCACAAAAACCTACAACACCTACAACAACCCCCCGATAAAAATTGAGCAACTATAGAAACTATAAATTATTGGCAACTGTTGCTTAAAAAGACTAATGTAATTGGACATGCATGACTACTTGGAGACAAAATGATGAAGATTACCATGTGAAATTCCATGTAAAAACTATCATGAAACTAGCTTCATAAAAGCAACTAGCTTCCTAAAATTAGGCAACACAATCCCTATAGGTGGGCAACTGCATAAAAAATCAAGCAACTACAAAAAAATTCTGTTCAGATAGTAAAGTGACACTTACTCGTAACTTTCCATAGGCACCCTTCCTAATCCTGTCCTTCTTAATTACTGCTTTGATCAGACCTTCATTCCATGCTTTGGCCCTTGGAAGAACAGTTGCCGTCCTCTCATCCACATAATCCTTATGGACTGTCCTAAAGTCCACGTCAAGCGAGTCAAGGAATAGCAGTTGTTTCAAAAAAATAGAGAAACACATGTCAGTTGCGAAAAAACCTATCCAACTTCAGCTTGAAACATATAACACGAAATGAAAAACGAAAAAACAAGGGGGGAGGCCTAGATCATTTTACCACTAGGTGAAAAAGACAGCAACATATAGTATTCTTCTTGTCTCCAAAACCCATGAAAGCAAGCCTAAGTTGGTCGACGACAAACTAGCAAACATTTGAATTCACAACCTCACGTGGATTCAGCGCAGCTGAGTATGCGTGCGGTGACACCTTCAAGCTGGTCGTCGGTGCAAGAAAACGGCTATAAACAACAACCAGCCAAGCACTTAAGAACTTGTCGTCCGCAACAGCTCCCATATCATTTATCATTTTGCACCACTCGGTCACTGATGGCGCGGGCCCTGTCGGGATGTCAAACATCTCATTGAACAACCTAATTACATCTGGCTCCACTTCATATGCAACATTCCTCTGCCCCCTTGGCAAACCCCAGATTCTTTCTACGCTTGCTGCATCAACTGGGATCTTCCCCCTATCTGGGATAACAAGCTGTGACAACTCTGGATCATAACACTTCATCACAAACTTCACAAGATCTCCTTTCATTGTTCTTGTCCCGATATCAAGCACACCCCCAAAGCTTATATCACCAATGGCATCCTTTTGTGTATCATCGAGGCCACTGTTTAGGAGAAAAAGTCTTGAAGGTGATGCCCTGTTCCTCGGTGGTGGCCCACTGCTACCAATCTGCATACAAATTTAAAAAATGAGCAACCCACTATATTAAGCTGAGCAACTCACTGTACTAAACTAAGCAAGTAGATCTATATTGAACTGCAACTGTTAGTACTAAACTAGGCAACTGCTACACTACTATTCTGCTGCTTATCAAATGATAGGAGTGCATATACAATAAGAAAATGCCATGCTGACTTGAGCATTACATATTTCAAGGATGCCTCCCTTCTTTTAAGTTTTTCATAAGAAAAATACCTCATCCGCAACTTTCTTCGCACGTTTCGGATTTCTCCCTCCTTCATCGCGAGGGGCGGAATCAGTGCCCCATTTCCCCGCCCGACCTCCCCTGGCAGAATTGGTGGCCCGTTTCCCTGCCCGACCACCACGTACAGGATCCTGATTCGCCCGCCCGCGCTTGCGTCCAACATTACTCCTTGCTGGTTGAGCTGCCACTTCTTCTCCCTCATTTTCACCATCAGTTCTACCCGCATGCCTTTTGCTTTTCGGAGCCATTCTGTACAAGAAAACACAAAAAAAACCATGTTCATGAAAACAGATACAACCATATACAAAAGCCCTATAACTCAACTGCTCAAATGATACTACTTGCATTTGGAGCTAACATCACTGTTATTTGGAGATGAACAAAACTCCATTTATTCCCTACCCAGAGATAACTCAACAACTGAATTGCTAGTGCTTGCAAAAGCAATTTGGTATTGAGAACTATGCAACTACTCATTATTTTGTGGCAACTAAAAATAAAGCACATAAAAAAACTACTCATCACAAAAAGGTCACATGTTCATCTTCATCACATTAGCTAAAAGATAAAAAACACTCAGGCTTTGCCGCTTATTCATGAGAGATATCTCATCTCCTATTCATAGTTGCAATGAACGACCGCAGCTCGATGGTGGATATAAGCAACGTCATGTTTCATACAGTAAATTTAAAGAACACTACAAAAAGGATATCAACTTGGTGTTGCAAATCTAGGCAATAACTAAAACTAAAATCAACCAATCACAAAAACCATTTCCCCAAAAAAACAGTGCATCCCCTGACCCCTCCATGAACTGCCCAAGTCAGATGCATCCCCTGACCCGCCCCCTTGCAAATTTGTAGGAAAAAATCTAAGCAACTAGCATCAAATTTATGAACAACTACCCAAGTAAGATGCATCCCCTGACCCCCCCTCGCAAAATTTGCAGCAAAAAACTAAGCAACTAGCATCGAATTTATGAGCAACTGCCATAAAAAAAATGAGCAACTGTCCCCAGTCAGATGCATCCCCTTGCCTTGCCCCTCCATCTCACAAATTACAGGAAAAATCTAAGCAACTCCATCAAAATTATGAGCAACTGCGTCTTGAGAAGCAAGCAACATTGAAAAAACAAATCCTATGCGCCAGTCACTAGGATTTGGTCGCGTGTATCCCCTTACAGCGACTCAATCCCGCCTACCCCCAGCAGAAACCCACCCCCTCCCCTCCCCCCGCCATAGCAACGCCACGCCCTCCAAAAGCATTCACAACGCGGAGCCTGAGGACGCCATGGACAACCTCGTGCCAGCCCCCTCACCGAAACCCTAACTCCATGGAGCGTAAACAGGGGAGTAGAGCGAGAAAAACAGGGGAGCAGGGGAGGAGGAAATAGCGGTTTACCTCTGCCTGCAGCCGGCGACTCACGACGCTCGCGGACGGCCTCGCGCATCGGCGACTCCACGCCGGATCCACCACTGCAGCACCCCGCCTCGCTGCGCCATTGCTAGAGGAGAGGAAAGGGAGAGGGAGAGGAGTTCGAATGGAATTTGCGGGGGGTGCGGGCGGTTTCGAACAAGACGAGCGGGGGGTGCAGGCGGTGATACGTCTCCAACGTATCTATAATTTTTGATTGCTCCATGCTATATTATCTACTGTTTTGGACATTAGTGGGCTTTATTATCCACTTTCATATTATTTTTGGGACTAACCTATTAACCGGAGGCCCGGCCCAGAATTGTTGTTTTTTGCCTGTTTAGGGTTTCGAAGAAAAGGAATATCAAACGGAGTCCAAACGGAATGAAACCTTCGGGAACGTGATTTTCTCAACGAATAAGACCAGAGAGACTTGGACCCTATGTCAAGAAAGGAACCAGGAGGCCACAAGGTAGGGGGGCGCGCCCACCCCCACCAGGCGCGCCCTCCACCCTCATGGGCCCCCTGTTGCTCCACCAACGTACTCCTTCCTCCTATATATATCCACGTACCCCCAAACGATCAGAACAGGAGCCAAAACCCTAATTCCACCGCCGTAACTTTCTGTATCCACGAGATCCCATCTTGGGGCCTGTTCCGGAGCTCCACCGGAGGGGGCATCGATCATGGAGGGTTTCTACATCAACACCATAGCCCCTCCGATGAAGTGTGAGTAGTTCACCTCAGACCTACGGGTCCATAGTTAGTAGCTAGATGACTTCTTCTCTCTTTTTGGATCTCAATACAATGTTCTCCCCCTCTCTTGTGGAGATCTATTTGATGTAATCTTCTTTTTGCGGTGTGTTTGTTGAGATCGATGAATTGTGGGTTTATGATCAAGTCTATCTATGAATAATATTTGAATCTTCTCTGAATTCTTTTATGTATGATTGGTTATCTTTGCAAGTCTCTTCAAATTATCAGTTTGGTTTGGCCTACTAGATTGATCTTTCTTGCCATGGGAGAAGTGCTTAGCTTTGGGTTCAATCTTGCGGTGTCCTTTCCCGGTGATAGTAAGGGCAGCAAGGCATGTATTGTATTGTTGCCATCGAGGATAACAAGATGGGGTTTTCTTCATATTGCATGAGTCTATCCCTCTACATCATACCATCTTGCTTAAGGTGTACTCTGTTTTTAACTTAATACTCTAGATGCATACTGGATAGCGGTCGATGAGTGGAGTAATAGTAGTAGATGTAGGCAGGAGTCGGTCTACTTGTCTCGGACGTGATATCTATATACATGATCATACCTAGATATTCTCATAACTATGCTCAATTCTGTCAATTGCTCAACAGTAATTTGTTCACCCACCGTAGAATACTTATGCTCTTGAGAGAAGCCACTAGTGAAACCTATGGCCCCCGGGTCTATCTTTATCATATTGATCTCCTACTACTTAGTTATTTCCTTTGCTATTTACTTTGCCTTTATTTTACTTTGCATCTTTTATCATAAAAATACCAAAAATGTTATCTTATCATATCTATCAGATCTCACTCTTGTAAGTGGCCCTATAGGGATTGACAACCCCTATTTGCGTTGGTTGCGAGGATCTATTTGTTTTGTGCATGTGCGAGGGACTCGCGCGTAGCCTCCTACTGGATTGATACCTTGGTTCTCAAAAACTAAGGGAAATACTTACGCTACTTTGCTGCATCATCCCTTCCTCTTCTGGGAAAACCAACACAGTGCTCAAGAGGTAGCAAGAATTATTTCTAGCGCCGTTGCCGGGGAGGTCTACGCAAAAGTCAACATACCAAGTACCCATCACATACCCTTATCTCCCGCATTACATTATTTGCCATTT
>NC_041388.1:242832817-242855974 GCF_002162155.2 Triticum dicoccoides
ATTTGCCTCCTCTTTTGTTTGCCTTTTTCCCGTATGTATCCTTGTTTGTGTTTCCATGTGCCTTCTATTTTCTTGCATCTTTGCTTGCTAAAAATCTATTGATATGGATCCACTTAAAGTGTTCTACTTTGATCATCTTCGATTCTTATGTGCTTGTGCTGAAACCCCAACTAGCCTAGTTGATGGGAAATCTTTAGATGAGCATGCTCATTTTGTGCGTCATCGTTTGTCTGAAAAAGGGAAGCTCTTATGGTATCATATAAATAGTTTTCTATGCTATGCTTGGAATCTTTGTGAAATTTCTGATTTTACTTGTTGCTCTAAGAACCCTAAAAAACACCTTCCCTACCAATGTGAGTTCAATGATAATGAAATCTTATCTTCTTATGCAAAGGGTGTTTATAGTTATTATGATATCGAACAAATTGAAGAATTTGTCGTTTTTAAGGGTGCTCATGAAGTTGCTTCTTTGATTGAAAAGTATGATTTTACTCTCAATAAATCTGAAAATTCCGTCATACTTAAATATTGCAATGAAAACTTTGCTCATAATGTATACGTCCAAGAATTTATTGAAAGAATGACCGTTGCTTTGGAAGAAAATAACGATATGCATGAATCTATAGATAATGATGACTCCGATGATTTGGTTGAAATATCACTTGATGAACATGATGCTTGCTATTCTTGTGGCCATGATGCCAATATTTATGAAGATGAATTTGCTATAGTTCCTTATGTTAAATATGAGATCATTGCTATTGCACCCATACTTGATAGTTCCTTCGATGAAAAGCATGATTGCAATGATGTTATTATAAATTCTCTTAATGTCAATTGTGTTAATGATATGCAAAACCCTAAACTTGGGGATGCTAGTTTTGCTATGACTACTACTTGTTGTAATGATCATGATTGGGGTGATTCTTCTTATGATATTGAAAATTTATTTAAGCCCCATGATGAATATGAAATTGATAATAGTGTTTGCAATATTATTAAAAGTGGGTTTGGAAAGGTCATGACTTTAGTTAATATTAATCCCACTATTTTGGAAGAGCGTCAACTTTGCATGCATATGGATCGTGTTGAAAATATTTTATGTGATAGCTATTTTTTTGAATTTTCTTATGATCCTACATGTAATTATTACGGGAGAGGAAAATATGGTGGTAGAAATTTTCATGTTACTAAATTACCTCTCGTTATGTTGAGATTGCTATTGTTTCTTTCCGCTTCCCTGCATATGCTAGTTTTTGCTTGCCTTGATAATTTGTTTGCCTATAAGATGCCTATGCATAGTAAGTATGTTAGACTTAGATGTGTTAGTCACGTGTTTTATGATGATCTCTTTGTGCTTCAATTCTTGTCTTTCATGTGAGCATCATTGAAATATTATGCATAGCTATAAGGCTTTAAAGAAAAGCGCTTGTTGGGAGACAACCCAATATTTTTCCTTGATGTTATTCAATAAATAATTTATCTATCCTCTGTTTTGGTTGTGTTTTTTGTGTTTAATTAGTGTTTGTGTCAAGTAGAACCGTTGGGAAGACTTGGGGAAAGTATTGTTGAACTTGCTGTAAAAAAACAGAAACTTTAGCGCTCACGAGAACTGCTGTCATTTTTATTTGGAGAGTGATATTTATTTAATTATTTTTTAAGATGATTAATAGATAAATTCCTCACGTCCAGCAATTTATTTTAGAATTTTTGGGGTTCCAGATCTTGCGCTAGCTACAGATTAAAACAGACTGTTCTGTTTTTGACAGATTCTGTTTTTCGTGTGTTGTTTGCTTATTTTGATGAATCTATGGCTAGTAAAATAGTTTATAAACCATAGAGAAGTTGGAATACAGTAGGTATAACACCAATATAAATAAAGAATCAGTTCATTATAGTACCTTGAAGTGATCTTTTATTTTCTTTCGCTAACGGAGCTCATGAGATTTTCTACTTTAAGTTTTGTGTTGTGAAGTTTTCAAGTTTTGGGTAAAGATTTGATGGATTATGGAACAAGGAGTGGCAAGAGCCTAAGCTTGGGTATGCCCATGGCACGCCCAAGATAATCTAAGGACACCTAAAAGCTAAAGCTTGGGGATGCCCCAGAAGGCATCCCCTCTTTCGTCTACTTCTATCGGTAACTTTACTTGGAGCTATATTTTTATTCGCCACATGATATGTGTTTTGCTTGGAGCGTCTTGTATGATTTGAGTCTTTGCTTGTTATTTTACCACAAGCATCCTTGCTGTACACACCTTTTGAGAGAGCCATACATGATTTGGAATTTGTTAGAATACTCTATGTGCTTCGCTTATATCTTTTGAGTTATATAGTTTTGCTCTAGTACTTAACTTATATCTTTTAGAGCACGGTGGTGGATTTGTTTTATAGAAACTATTGATCTCTCATGCTTCACTTATATTATTTTGAGAGTCTTAATAGCATGGTAATTTGCTTAAAATCCTAATATGCTAGGTATTCAAGATTAGTAAAAATTTCTTAAGAGTGTTTTGAATACTAAGAGAAGTTTCATGCTTGATGATTGTTTTGAGATATGGAGGTAATAATATCAAAGTCATGCTAGTTGAGTAGTTGTGAAATTGATAAATGCTTGTGTTGAAGTTTGCAAGTTCCGTAGCATGCACGTATGGTAAACGTTATGCAACAAATTTGAAACATGAGGTGTTATTTGATTGTGTTCCTTATGAGTGGCGGTCGGGGACGAGCGATGGTCTTTTCCTACAAATCTATCCCCCTAGGAGCATGCGCGTAGTATCGAGGTTTTTGATGACTTGTAGATTTTTGCAATAATTATGTGAGTTCTTTATGACTAATGTTGAGTCCATGGATTATACGCACTCTCACCCTTCCATCCTTGCTAGCCTCTTCGGTACCGTGCATTGCCCTTTCTCACATTGAGAGTTGGCGCAAACTTTGCTGGTGCATACAAACCCCGTGATATGATACACTCTTTCACACATAAACCTCCTTATATCTTCCTCAAAACAGCCACCATACCTACCTATTATGGCATTTCCATAGCCATTCCGAGATATATTTCCATGCAACTTTCCATCATTCCGTTCATCATGACACATTCATCATTGTCATATTGCTTAGCATGATCATGTAGTTGACATAGTATTTGTGGCAAAGCCACCATTCATAATTCTTTCATACATGTCACTCTTGGTCCATTGCATATCCCGGTACACCGCCGGAGGCATTCATATAGAGTCATCTTTTGTTCTAGTATCAAGTTGTAATCATTGAGTTGTAAATAAATAGAAGTGTGATGATCATCATTTTCTAGAGCATTATCCCAAGTGGGGAATTAAATAAAAAAAGAGAAAGGCCATAAAAAAAGAGAAAGGCCATAAAAAAGAGAAAGGCCATAAAAAAAGAGAAGGCCCAAAAAAAGAGAAAAAAATGAGAGAAAAAGAGAGAAGGGACAATGTTACTATCCTTTGCCACACTTGTGCTTCAAAGTAGCACCGTAGTCTTCATGATAGAGAGTCTCTTGTTTTGTCACTTTCATATACTAGTGGGAATTTTTCATTATAGAACTTGGCTTGTATATTCCAACAATGGGTCTCCTCAAGTGCCCTAGGTCTTCGTGAGCAAGCAAGTTGGATTCACACCCACTAGTTTCTTTTGTTGAGCTTTCATACATTTATAGCTCTAGTGCATCCGTTGCATGGCAATCCCTACTCCTTGCATTAACATCAATCAGTGGGCATCTCTGTAGCCCATTGATTAGCCTCGTTGATGTGAGACTTTCTCCTCTTTTGTCTTCTCCACATAACCCCCTCATTATATTCTATTCCACCCATAGTGCTATGTCCATGGCTCGCGCTTATATATTGCGTGAAAGTTTATAGGTTTGAGATTACTAAAGTATGAAACAATTGCTTGGCTTGTCATCGGGGTTGTGCATGATGAGAGCATTCTTGTGTGACAAAAATGAAACATGACTAAACCATATGATTTTGTAGGGATGAACTTTCTTTGGCCATGTTAATTTGAGAAGACATAATTGCTTAGTTAGTATGCTTGAAGTATTATTATTTTTATGTCAATATGAACTTTTTTCTTGAATCTTTCGGATCTGAATATTCATACCACAATTAAGAAGAATTACATTAAAATTATGCCAAGTAGCACTCCGCATCAAAAATTCTGTTTTTATCATTTACCTACTCGAGGACGAGCATGAATTAAGCTTGGGGATGCTTGATACGTCTCTGACGTATCTATACTTTTTGATTGCTCCATGCTATATTATCTACTGTTTTGGACATTGTTGGGATTTATTATCCACTTTTATATTATTTTTGGGACTAACCTATTAACCGGAGGCCCAACACAGAATTGTTGTTTTTTGCCTGTTTAGGGTTTCGAAGAAAAGGAATATCAAACGGAATGAAACCTTCGGGAACGTGATTTTCTCAACGAATAAGACCAGAGAGACTTGGACCCTACGTCAAGAAAGGAAACAGGAGGCCACGAGGTAGGGGGTGCACCCACCCCCACCAGGCGCGCCCTCCACCCTCGTGGGCCCCCTGTTGCTCCACCGACGTACTCCTTCCTCCTATATATATCCACGTACCCTCAAACGATCAGAACAGGAGCCAAAACCCTAATTCCACCGCCGTAACTTTCTGTATCCACGAGATCCCATCTTGGGGCCTGTTCCGGAGCTCCGCCGGAGGGGGCATCGATCATGGAGGGATTCTACATCAACATCATAGCCCCTCCGATGAAGTGTGAGTAGTTCACCTCAGACCTACGGGTCCATAGTTAGTAGCTAGATGGCTTCTTCTCTCTTTTTGGATCTCAACACAATGTTCTCCCCCTCTCTTGTGGAGATCTATTCGATGTAATCCTCTTTTTGCGGTGTGTTTGTTGAGACCGATGAATTGTGGGTTTATGATCAAGTCTATCTATGAATAATATTTGAATCTTCTCTAAATTCTTTTATGTATGATTGGTTATCTTTGCAAGTCTCTTCGAATTATCAGTTTGGTTTGGCCTACTAGATTGATCTTTCTTGCAATGGGAGAAGTGCTTAGCTTTGGGTTCAATCTTGCGGTGTCCTTTCCCGGTGACAGTAAGGGCAGCAAGGCACGTATTGTATTGTTGCCATCGAGGATAACAAGATGGGGTTTTCTTCATATTGCATGAGTCTATCCCTCTACATCATGTCATCTTGCTTAAGGCGTTACTCTATTTTTAACTTAATACTCTAGATGCATGCTGGATAGCGGTCGATAAGTGGAGTAATAGTAGTAGATGCAGGCAGGAGTCGGTCTACTTGTCTCGGACGTGATGCCTATATACATGATCATACCTAGATATTCTCATAACAATGCTCAATTCTCTCAATTGCTCAACAGTAATTTGTTCACCCACCGTAGAATACTTATGCTCTTGAGAGAAGCCACTAGTGAAACCTATGGCCCCGGGTCTATCTTTATCATATTGATCTCCTACTACTTAGTTATTTCCTTTGCTATTTCCTTTGCCTTTATTTTACTTTGCATCTTTTATCATAAAAATACCAAAAATATTATCTTGTCATATCTATCAGATCTCACTCTCGTAAGTGGCCCTATAGGGATTGACAACCCCTATTTGCGTTGGTTGCGAGGATTTATTTTTTTTGTGCGGGTGCGAGGGACTCGCGCGTAGCCTCCTACTGGATTGATACCTTGGTTCTCAAAAACTGAGGGAAATACTTACGCTACTTTGCTGCGTCATCCCTTCCTCTTCGGGGAAAACCAACGCAGTGCTCAAGAGGTAGCAGGCGAGGGGAGCGGTTTTGCCTGGAATAAAGGGGCCGGGCCCACCACTCGTCGCACATTTTGCGCAATCCGTAACGGGCACCTGGTCGGGATGAATCATGCGCAGGCACATCGCATCAGACGGCTGTAGTCCGTGCGCTCGCGCCAGTGAACGAGCGCAGCTGCACGAGTTAGACTTTAGGAATAAATAAACCTCTCTCTCATCATCAAGAAAAGAAAGAAAAAAAGAAAAGAAAAAACAGCCACAGAAGAAGCGGTTGTACCAATCGATAGAGTTACGGCTCCAACAATCGAGAGAAGCAGCAGCAAGCTGGCATGCTAGGGGGAACCACACGTTGCAGTAGACAAGCAGGGGAAAATATGCACACATGGACGGGATGGTGCTGATGGGTGCGTGCGGGGAAGAATCTTGGGACGCAAATAGGAGGCACCGAACAAAAGCCTTCAACGGGGAGGCTTGAAGCGGGTCGATATGCCGATGGAGGTTGGGCGCCGGTGGCCAGGTACAGCGGCCTGGGAGTTGGATGGTGAGGTGGTCTTGGTCCACATGCGAGGAAGGCCACCAAATTTGGATGGAAGGCGCATATTCGTCAGTTCCAGAGAAAATGACATGCAATCGATCTGGACTTCGATTAATTTGCACGGGGGTTGGAAGAGATTCGAGCAGGCGTTGATGCTGAACATGAATTGTGCCCTTATCAGTGAAGGAAATATGCCCTAGAGGCAATAGTAAAGTTGTTATTTTATATTTCCTTATTCATGATAAAGGTTTATTATTCATGCTAGAATTGTATTAATAGGAAACCTAAATACATGTGTGGATACATACAAATACCGTGTCCCTAGTGAGCCTCTACTAGACTAGCTCGTTGATCAAAGATGGTTAAGGTTTCCTAACCATAGACATGTGTTGTCATTTGATAATGAGATCACATCATTAGGAGAATGATGTGATGGACAAGACCCATTCGTTAGCTTAGCATAATGATCGTTCAGTTTATTGCTACTACTTTCTTTATGTCAAATACATATTTCTTCGACTATGAGATTATGCAACTCCGGATACCAGAGGAATACCTTGTGTGCTATCAAACGTCACAACATAACTAGGTGATCATAAAGATGTTCTACAGGTATCTCCGAAGGTGTTTGTTGAGTTGGCATAGATCAAGATTAGGATTTGTCACTCCGAGTGTCGGAGAGGTATCTCTGGGCCCTCTCAATAAGACACATCATAAGCTTGCAAGCAAATGACTAAGGAGTTAGTCACGAGGTGATGTATTACAGAACGAGTAAAGAGACTAGCCGGTAACGAGATTGAACTAGGTATGAAGATACCGATGATCGAATCTCGGGCAAGTAACATAGCGATGGACAAAGGGAATTATGTATGTTGTCATAACGGTTCGACCGATAAAGATCTTCGTAGAATATGTAGGAGCCAATATGGGCACCCAAGTTCTGCTATTGGTTATTGACCGGAGAGGTGTCTCGGTCATGTCTACATAGTTCTCGAACCCGTAGGTTCCGCACTCTTAACGTTCGTTGACGATATAGTGTTATATGAGTTATATGTTTTGGTGACTGAATGTTGTTTGGAGTCTCGGATGAGATCACGGACATGACAAGGAGTCTCGAAATGGTCGATAAGTAAAGATTGATATATAGGACGATGGTATTTGGACACCTAAAGTGTTTCGGGACGTACCGGGAAGGGATCGGGTCACCGGAAGGGGTTCCAGGCACCCCCTGGCAAGTTATGGGCCTTATGGGCCGAAGGAGGGGACAGACCAGCCCATAAAGGGGCTGGTGCACCCCTCCCTTATTTGGCCAGCCCTAGGGAAGGAAAAAGGGAAGGCTAGCCCCTCCTGCCTTTCCCTCTCATGGGAGAAAGGAAAGGGGGGGGCATCCTCCCCTGCCTTTCCCCGCACTCCAAATAAGGAAAGGGGGTGCGGCTTGGGAGGGACCCCAAGTAGGATTCCCCCTACTTGGGAGCTTCCTTTGGATGCTCCTCCCTCCCTCCCACCTATATATATGTTGGGAGGGGGCGTCACACAATGACACAACATTGTTTTAGCCGTGTGCGGCGTCCCCGTCCATCGTTTACTCCCTCAGTCATATTTTCCTAGTGCTTAGGTGAAGCCCTATGGAGATCACATCACCATCATCATCATCAGGCTGTCGTGCTGCCGGAGCTCATCGACTACCCTGCTATCTTGCTGGATCAAGAAGGTGAAGGACATCACCAAGCTGAATGTGTGCAGAACGCGGAGGTGTCATGCATTCGGTACTAGATCGGTTGGAGCGCGAAGAAAGTTCGACTACATCAACCGCGTTGTGAAACGCTTCCGCTTACGGTCTACGAGGGTACGTAGACACACTCTCCCCCTCTCGTTTCTATGCATCTCCATGGATAGATCATTGCGTGTGCGTAGAATTTTTTTT
The DNA here is from genome assembly GCF_002162155.2 of Triticum dicoccoides. Lineage (NCBI taxonomy): Eukaryota > Viridiplantae > Streptophyta > Magnoliopsida > Poales > Poaceae > Triticum > Triticum dicoccoides. Next base: position 242,841,067 of record NC_041388.1, read on the forward strand.
CCATGCAACGATTCCCAACAGTGGCATCATGAGCCATGTCTATGCGTAGATGATATGCATGAGTAGAACACAAAGAGTTGTGGGCGATGATGGTCATACTGCTTACCACCAACTCTTATTTTTATTCGGCGGTATTGTGGGATGAAGTGGCCCGGACCAACCTTACATGTCCACGCACATGAGAATGGTTCCATCGACTGACATGCAACTAGTTTTGCATAAAGGTGCCTGGCGGGTGTCTGTTTCTCCTACTTTAGTTGAATCGAATTTGACTGCGGCCTTTCCTTGAAGATGGTTAAAACAACAAACTTGACGAAAAACCATTGTGGTTTTATGCGTAGGTAAGAACCGTTCTTGCTAGAAGTCCGTAGTAGCCACGTAAAACTTGCAACAACAAAGTAGAGGACGTCTAACTTGTTTTTTGCAGGGTATGTTGTGATGTGATATGGTCAAGACCTAATGTGATAAACGTAATTGCATGAGATGATCATGTTTTGTAAGTTATCGGCAACTGTCAGGAGCCTTATGGTTGTCGTTTTATTGTATGAAATGCAAACGCCATGTAATTGAAGGAAATATGCCCTAGAGGCAATAATAAAGTTATTATTTATTTCCTCATATCATGATAAATGTTTATTATGTTGGGGAACGTTGCAGAAAACAAAAAATTTCCTACGGTTTCACCAAGATCCATCTATGAGTTCATCAAGCAATGAGTGACTAGATGCATCTACGTACCTTGTAGACCGCGAGCAGAAGCGTTCAAAGAACGGGGATGAGGTAGTCGTACACGACGTGATCCGAATCACCGGAGATCCTAGCACCGAACGGACGGCACCTCCGTGTTCAACACACGTACGGAACAGCCACGTCTCCTCCTTCTTGATCCAGCAAGGGGGGAGGAGAGGTTGAGGGAGACGGCACCAGCAGCAGCACGACGGCGTGGTGTTGATGAAGCTACAATACTCCGACAGGGCTTCGCCAAGCACTATGGAGGAGGAGGAGGAGTTGGAGAGGGAGAAGGAGGCAACCAAAGGCGTGGATGAAAAGCCCTCCTTCCCCCACTATATATAGGAGGGCCAAGGGGGGGCGCCGGCCCTAGGAGATCCAATCTCCTAGGGGGGGCGGCGGCCAAGGGAGGTTTCCCTCCCCCCAAGGCACCTAGGAGGTGCCTTCCCCTCCTAGGACTCTTCCTCCTTGAAACCCTAGGCGCATGGGCCTCTTGGGGCTGGTGCCCTTGGCCCATGTAGGCCAAGGCGCACCCCCTACAGCCCATGTGCCCCCCTGGGACAGGTGGCCCCACCCGGTGGACCCCCGGGACCCTTCTGGTGGTCCCGGTACAATACCGATGACCCCGAAACTTGTCCCGATGGCCGAAATAGGACTTCCCATATATAAATCTTTACCTCCGGACCATTCCAGAACTCCTCGTGACGTCCGAGATCTCATCCGGGACTCCGAACAACATTCAGGTTACTGCATATACATATCCCTACAACCCTAGCGTCACCGAACCTTAAGTGTGTAGACCCTACGGGTTCGGGAGACATGTAGACATGACCGAGATCGCTCTCCGGTCAATAACCAATAGCGGGATCTGGATACCCATGTTGGCTCCACACGCTCCTCGATGATCTCATCGGATGAACCACGATGTCAAGGATTCAAGCAACCCCGTATACAATTCCCTTTGTCAATCGGCATGTTACTTGCCCGAGATTCGATCGTCGGTATCCCAATACCTCGTTCAATCTCGTTACCGGCAAGTCACTTTACTCGTACCGTAATGCATGATCCCATGACCAGACACTTGGTCACTTTGAGCTCATTATGATGATGCATTACCGAGTGGGTCTAGTGATACCTCTCCGTCATACGAAGTGACAAATCCCAGTCTTGATCCGTGTCAACCCAACAGACACTTTCGGAGATACCCGTAGTATACCTTTATAGTCACCCAGTTATGTTGTGATGTTTGGCACACCCAAAGCACTCCTACGGTATCCGGGAGTTACACGATCTCATGGTCTAAGGAAAAGATACTTGACATTGGAAAACTCCAGCAAACGAACTATACGATCTTATTCTATGTTTAGGATTGGGTCTTGTCCATCACATCATTCTCCTAATGACGTGATCCCGTTATCAATGACATCCAATGTCCATAGTCAGGAAACCATGACTATCTGTTGATCAACGAGCTAGTCAACTAGAGGCTTACTGGGGACATGTTGGTGTCTATTATTCACACATGTATTACGATTTCCGGATAATACAATTATAGCATGAATAAAGACAATTATCATGAACAAAGAAATATAATAATAATGCTTTTATTATTGCCTCTAGGGCATATTTCCAACAGTCTCCCACTTGCACTAGAGTCAATAATCTAGTTACATTGTGATGAATCGAACACCCATGGAATTCTGGTGTTGATCATGTTTTGCCCTAGGGAGAGGTTTAGTCAACAGATCTGCTATATTCAGGTCCGTATGCACTTTACAAATATCTATGTCTCCATCTTGAACATTTTCACGAATGGAGTTGAAGCGACGCTTGATGTGCCTTGTCTTCTTGTGAAACCTGGGCTCCTTGGCAAGTGCAATAGCTCCAGTGTTGTCACAAAAGAGTTTGATTGGCCCCGATGCATTGGGTATGACTCCTAGGTCGGTGATGAACTCCTTCACCCATATTGCTTCATGTGCTGCCTCCGAGGCTACCATGTACTCCGCTTCACATGTAGATCCCGCCACGACGCTCTGCTTGCAACTGCACCAGCTTACTGCCCCACCATTCAAAATATACACGTATCCGGTTTGAGACTTAGAGTCATCCAGATCTGTGTCGAAGCTAGCGTCGACGTAACCCCTTACGACGAGCTCTTCGTCACCTCCATAAACGAGAAACATTTCCTTAGTCCTTTTCAGGTACTTCAGGATATTCTTGACCGCTGTCCAGTGTTCCTTGCCGGGATTACTTTGGTACCTTCCTACCAAACTTATGGCAAGGTTTACATCAGGTCTGGTACACAGCATGGCATACATAATAGAACCTATGGCTGAGGCATAGGGGATGACACTCATCTCTTCTATATCTTCTGCCGTGGTCGGACATTGAGCTGAGCTCAATTTCACACCTTGTAACACAGGCAAGAACCCCTTCTTAGAATGATCCATATTGAATTTCTTCAATATCTTATCAAGGTATGTGCTTTGTGAAAGACCTATGAGGCGTCTTGATCTATCTCTGTAGATCTTGATGCCTAATATATAAGCAGCTTCTCCAAGGTCCTTCATTGAAAAACTTTTATTCAAGTAGGCCTTAATGCTGTCCAAGAGTTCTATATCATTTCCCATCAAAAGTATGTCATCTACATATAATATGAGAAATGCTACAGAGCTCCCACTCACTTTCTTGTAAACGTAGGCTTCTCCATAAGTCTGCGTAAACCCAAACGCTTTGATCATCTCATCAAAGCGAATGTTCCAACTCCGAGATGCTTGCACCAGCCCATAAATCGAGCGTTGGAGCTTGCACACCTTGTCAGCATTCTTAGGATCGACAAAACCTTCCGGCTGCATCATATACAATTCTTCCTTAAGGAAACCATTAAGGAATGCCGTTTTGACGTCCATTTGCCATATCTCATAATCGTAGAATGCGGCAATTGCTAACACGATTCGGACGGACTTTAGCTTCGCTACCGGTGAGAAAGTCTCATCGTAGTCAACCCCTTGAACTTGTCGATAACCCTTAGCGAGGAGCCGAGCTTTATAGATGGTCACATTACCATCCGCGTCTGTCTCCTTCTTAAAGATCCATTTATTTTCTATGGCTCGCCGTTCAACGGGCAAGTCAGTCAAAGTCCATACTTCGTTTTCATACATGGATCCTATCTCGGATTTCATGGCTTCTAGCCATTTGTCGGAATCGGGGCCCGCCATCGCTTCTTCATAGTTCGAAGGTTCACCGTTGTCTAAAAACATGATTTCCAAGACAGGGTTGCCGTACCACTCTGGTGCGGAACGTGTCCTTGTGGACCTTCGAATTTCAGTAGGAGCTTGATCAGAAGTATCTTGATCATCATCATTAACTTCCTCTCTAGTCGGTGCAGGCACCTCAGGAACATTTTCTTGAGTTGCGCCATTTTCCGGTTCAAGAGGTAATACTTCATCAAGTTCTACTTTCCTCCCACTTACTTCTTTCGAGAGAAACTCTTTCTCCAGAAAGAGTCCATTCTTGGCAACAAAGATCTTGCCTTCGGATCTTAGGTAGAAGGTATACCCAATGGTTTCCTTAGGGTATCCTATGAAGACGCACCTTTCCGACTTGGGTTCGACCTTTTCAGGTTGAAGTTTCTTGACATAAGCATCGCATCCCCAAACTTTTAGAAACGACAACTTAGGTTTCTTACCAAACCATAATTCAAACGGTGTCGTCTCAACGGATTTCGACGGAGCCCTATTTAAGGTGAATGCGGCAGTCTCTAAAGCATAGCCCCAAAAAGATAGCGGTAAATCGGCAAGAGACATCATAGATCGCACCATATCTAATAGAGTGCGATTACGACGTTCGGACAGACCATTACGTTGAGGTGTTCCAGGCGGCGTGAGTTGTGAAACTATCCCACATTTTCTTAAGTGTGTGCCAAATTCGTGACTCAAGTATTCTCCTCCACGATCTGATCGTAGAAACTTGATTTTCCTGTCACGTTGATTTTCAACCTCACTCTGAAATTCCTTGAACTTTTCAAAGGTTTCAGACTTGTGTTTCATTAAGTAGACATACCCATATCTACTCAAGTCATCAGTGAGGGTGAGAACATAACGATAGCCACCGCGAGCCTCAACACTCATTGGACCGCACACATCAGTATGTATGATTTCCAATAAGTTGGTTGCTCGGTCCATTGTTCCTGAGAACGGAGTCTTGGTCATTTTACCCATGAGGCATGGTTCGCACGTGTCAAATGATTCATAATCAAGAGACTCTAAAAGTCCATCTGCATGGAGCTTCTTCATGCGTTTGACACCTATGTGACCAAGGCGGCAGTGCCACAAGTATGTGGGACTATCATTATCAACCTTACATCTTTTGGTACTCACACTATGAATATGTGTAGCATTACGCTCGAGATTCATTAAGAATAAACCATTCACCATAGGAGCATGACCATAAAACATATCTCTCATATAAATGGAACAACCGTTATTCTCGGATTTAAATGAGTAGCCATCTCGAATTAAACGAGATCCCGATACAATGTTCATGCTCAAAGCTGGCACTAAATAACAATTATTAAGGTTTAAAACTAATCCCGAAGGTAAATATAGAGGTAGCGTGCCGACGGCGATCACATTGACCTTGGAACCATTCCCGACGCGCATCATCACCTCGTCCTTTGCCAGTCTCCGCTTATTCCGCAGCCCCTGCTTTGAGTTACAAATGTGAGCAACTGCACCGGTATCAAATACCCAGGAGCTACTACGGGTACTAGTAAGGTACACATCAATTACGTGTATATCATATATACCTTTTGTTTTGCCGGCCTTCTTGTCTGCTAAGTATTTGGGGCAGTTCCGCTTCCAGTGACCACTTCCCTTGCAATAAAAGCACTCAGTCTCGGGCTTGGGTCCATTCTTTGGCTTCTTCCTAGCAGCTTGCTTGCCGGGCACGGCAACTCCTTTGCCGTCCTTCTTGAAGTTCTTTTTACCCTTGCCCTTCTTGAACTTAGTGGTTTTATTGACCATCAACACTTGATGTTCTTTCTTGACTTCTACCTCTGCTGATTTCAGCATTGCAAATACCTCAGGAATGGTCTTTTCCATCCCCTGCATATTGAAGTTCATCACAAAGCTCTTGTAGCTTGGTGGAAGCGACTGGAGGATTCTGTCAATGACCGCATCATTCGGGAGATTAACTCCCAGCTGAGTCAAGCGGTTATGTAACCCATACATAGTGAGTATGTGCTCACTGACAGAACTATTTTCCTCCATCTTACAACTGAAGAATTTATCGGAGACTTCATATCTCTCGACCCGGGCATGAGCTTGGAAAACCATTTTCAGCTCTTCGAACATCTCATATGCTCCATGTCTCTCAAAACGCTTTTGGAGCCCCGGCTCTAGGCTGTAAAGCATGCCGCACTGAACGAGGGAGTAGTCATCAGCATGTGTCTGCCAAGCGTTCATAACGTCTTGGTTCTGTGGGACGGGTGGATCACCTAGCGGTGCTTGTAGGACATAATCTTTCTTGGCAGCTATGAGGATGATCCTCAGGTTCCGGACCCAGTCCGTGTAGTTGCTGCCATCGTCTTTCAGCTTGGTTTTCTCTAGGAACGCGTTGAAGTTGAGGACTACGTTGGCCATTTGATCTACAAGACATATTGTAAAGTTTTTAGACTAAGTTCATGATAATAAAGTTCATCTAATCAAATTATTCAATGAACTCCCACTTAGATAGACATCCCTCTGCTAGTCATCTAAGTATAACATGATCCGAGTCAACTAGGCAGTGTCCGATCATCACGTGAGACGGACTAGTCAACGTCGATGAACATCTTCATGTTGATCGTATCTTCTATACGACTCATGCTCGACCTTTCGGTCTTCTGTGTTCCGAGGCCATGTCTATACACATGCTAGGCTCGTCAAGTCAACCTAAGTGTTTGCATGTGTAAATCTGTCTTACACCCATTGTATGTGAACGTTTGAATCAAACACCCGATCATCACGTGGTGCATTGAAGCAACGAACTGTCGCAACGGTGCACAGTTAGGGGGAACACTTTCTTGAAATTATTATGAGGGATCATCTTATTGACTACCGTCGTTCTAAGTAAACGAGATGCAAAACATGATAAACATCAAATGCAATCAAATAATAATAGTGACATGATATGGCCAATATCACATAGCTCCTTTGATCTCCATCTTGGGGCTCCATGATCATCTTGTCACCGGCTTGACACCATGACCTCCATCATCATGATCTCCATCATTGTGTCTCCATGAAGTTGCTCGCCAACTATTACTTCTACTACTATGGCTAACGCGTTTAGCAATAAAGTAAAGTAATTTACATGGCGTTTCTTAATGACACGTAGGTCATACAAAAAAAATATAGACAACCCCTATGGCTCCTGCCGGTTGTCATACTCATCGACATGCAAGTCGTGATTCCTATTACAATAGCATGAACAACTCATACATCACATATATATCATTCATCATTCATCACAACTTTGGCCATATCATATCACAAAACACTTGCTGCAAAAACAAGTTAGACGTCCTCTAATTGTTGTTGCAAGTTTTACGTGGCTGAAGTAGGGTTCTAGCAAGAACGTTTCCTTACCTACGTGAAAGCCACAACGTGATTTGTCAACTTCTATTTACCCTTCATAAGGACCCTTTTCATCGAATCCGCTCCAACTAAAGTAGGAGAGACAGACACCCGCCAGCCACCTTATGCAACTTGTGCATGTTAGTCGGTGGAACCGGTCTCACGTAAGCGTACGTGTAAGGTTGGTCCGGGCCGCTTCATCCCACAATACCGTTGAAGAAAGATAAGACTAGTAGCGGCAAGAAAGTTGACACCATCTACGCCCACAACAAATTGTGTTCTACTCGCGCAAGAAGAACTACGCATAGACCTAGCTCATGATGCCACTGTTGGGGAACGTTGCAGAAAACAAAAATTTTCCTACGGTTTCACCAAGATCCATCTATGAGTTCATCAAGCAACGAGTGATTAGATGCATCTACGTACCTTGTAGATCGCGAGCGGAAGCGTTCAAAGAACGGGGATGAGGTAGTCGTACACGACGTGATCCGAATCACCGGAGATCCTAGCACCGAACGGACGGCACCTCCGTGTTCAACACACGTACGGAACAGCCACGTCTCCTCCTTCTTGATCCAGCAAGGGGGGAGGAGAGGTTGAGGGAGATGGCACCAGCAGCAGCACGACGGCGTGGTGTTGATGAAGCTACAGTACTCCGGCAGGGCTTCGCCAAGCACTATGGAGGAGGAGGAGGAGTTGGAGAGGGAGAAGGAGGCAACCAAAGGCGTGGATGAAAAGCCCTCCTTCCCCCACTATATATAGGAGGGCCAAGGGGGGGCGCCGGCCCTAGGAGATCCAATCTCCTAGGGGGGGCGGCGGCCAAGGGAGGTTTCCCTCCCCCCAAGGCACCTAGGAGGTGCCTTCCCCTCCTAGGACTCTTCCTCCTTGAAACCCTAGGCGCATGGGCCTCTTGGGGCTGGTGCCCTTGGCCCATGTAGGCCAAGGCGCACCCCCTACAGCCCATGTGCCCCCCCGGGACAGGTGGCCCCACCCGGTGGACCCCCGGGACCCTTCTGGTGGTCCCGGTACAATACCGATGACCCCGAAACTTGTCCCGATGGCCGAAATAGGACTTCCCATATATAAATCTTTACCTCCGGACCATTCCAGAACTCCTCGTGACGTCCGAGATCTCATCCGGGACTCCGAACAACATTCAGGTTACTGCATATACATATCCCTACAACCCTAGCGTCACCGAACCTTAAGTGTGTAGACCCTACGGGTTCGGGAGACATGTAGACATGACCGAGATCGCTCTCCGGTCAATAACCAACAGCGGGATCTGGATACCCATGTTGGCTCCCACACGCTCCTCGATGATCTCATCGGATGAACCACGATGTCAAGGATTCAAGCAACCCCGTATACAATTCCCTTTGTCAATCGGTATGTTACTTGCCCGAGATTCGATCGTCGGTATCCCAATACCTCGTTCAATCTCGTTACTGGCAAGTCACTTTACTCGTACCGTAATGCATGATCCCGTGACCAGACACTTGGTCACTTTGAGCTCATTATGATGATGCATTACCGAGTGGGTCTAGTGATACCTCTCCGTCATACGGAGTGACAAATCCCAGTCTTGATCCGTGTCAACCCAACAGACACTTTCGGAGATACCCGTAGTATACCTTTATAGTCACCCAGTTACGTTGTGACGTTTGGCACACCCAAAGCACTCCTACGGTATCCGGGAGTTACACGATCTCATGGTCTAAGGAAAAGATACTTGACATTGGAAAACTCCAGCAAACGAACTATACGATCTTATGCTATGTTTAGGATTGGGTCTTGTCCATCACATCATTCTCCTAATGGCGTGATCCCGTTATCAATGACATCCAATGTCCATAGTCAGGAAACCATGACTATCTGTTGATCAACGAGCTAGTCAACTAGAGGCTTACTGGGGACATGTTGGTGTCTATTATTCACACATGTATTACGATTTCCGGATAATACAATTATAGCATGAATAAAGACAATTATCATGAACAAAGAAATATAATAATAATGCTTTTATTATTGCCTCTAGGGCATATTTCCAACATATTATTCATGCTAGAATTGTATTAACCGAAAACTTAGTACATGTGTGGATACATAGACAAACAAAGTGTCACTAGTATGCCTCTACTTGACTAGCTCATTAATCAAAGATGGTTAAGTTTCCTAACCATAGACATGAGTTGTCATTTGATTAACAAGATCACATCATTAGGAGAATGATGTGATTGACTTGACCCATTCCGTTAGCTTAGCACTTGATTGTTTAGTTTACTGTTATTGCTTTCTTCATGACTCATACATGTTCCTATGACTATGAGGTTATGCAACTCCCGATTACCAGAGGAACACTTTATGTGCTACCAAACGTCACTACATAACTGGGTGATTATAAAGGTGCTCTACAGGTGTCTCCGATGGTACTTGTTGAGTTGGCATAGATCAAGATTAGGATTTGTCACTCCGATTGTCGGAGAGGTATCTCTGGGCCCACTCGGTAATGCACATCACAATAAGCCTTGCAAGCATTGTAACTAATGAGCTAGTTGCGAGATGATGTATTACGGAACGAATAAAGAGACTTGCCGGTAACGAGATTGAACTAGGTATTGAGATACCGACGATCGAATCTCGGGCAAGTAACATACCAATGACAAAGGGAACAACGTATGTTGTTATGCGGTTTGACTGATAAAGATCTTCGTAGAATATGTGGGAGCCAATATGAGCATCCAGTTTCCGCTATTGGTTATTGACCGGAGACGTGTCTTGGTCATGTCTACATAGTTCTCGAACCCGTAGGGTCCGCACGCTTAAAGTTCGGTGACGATCGGTATTATGAGTTTTGTGTTTTGATGTACCGAAGGTAGTTTAGAGTCCCGGATATGATCATGGACATGACAGGGAGTCTCGAAATGGTCGAGGTGTAAAGATCGATATATTGGACGACTATATTCGGACACTGGAAGTGTTCTGGGTGGTTTCGGAGAAAACCGGAGTGCGGGAGGGTTACCGGAACCCCCCGGGAGAAATAGTGGGCCTTATGGGCCTTGGTGGAGAGAGAGAGGGCCGGCCTAGGGCAGGCCGCGCGCCCCTCCCCCTCTGGTCCGAATTGGACTAGGAGAGGGGGGCCCCTTTCCTTCTCCCTCTCCCCCTTCCTTTCCCCCTCCTAGTAGGAGTAGGAAAGAGGGGAGTCCTAGTCCTACTAGGAGGAGGACTCCTCCTCCTGGCGCGCCTACAGGGGCCGGCCGGCCTCCCCCTTGCTCCTTTATATACGGGGGCAGGGGGCACCTCTAGACACACAAGTTGATTTGTTGATCTCTCCCAGCCGTGTGCGGTGCCCCCCTCCACCATAATCCACCTCGATCATATCGTAGCGGTGCTTAGGCGAAGCCCTGCGTCAGTAGCATCATCATCACCGTCATCACGCCGTCGTGCTGACGAAACTCTCTCGTGAAGCTCTGCTAGATCGGAGTTCATGGGACATCATCTAGCTGAACGTGTGCTGAACTCGGAGGTGCCGTGCATTCGTTACTTGGACCGGTCGGATTATGAAGACGTACGACTACATCAACCGCGTTGTGCTAACGCTTCCACTTTCGGTCTACGAGGGTACATGGACACACTCTCCCCTCTCATTGCTATGCATGACCATGATCCTGTGTGTGCGTAGGAATTTTTTTGAAATTACTACATTTCCCAACAGTGGCATCCGAGCCTGGTTTATGCGTAAATGTTATATGCACGAGTAGAACACAAGTGAGCTGTGGACGATACAAGTCATACTGCTTACCAACATGTGACACTTTGGTTCGGCGGTATTGTTGGATGAAGCTGCCCGGACCGACATTACGCGTACGCTTACGCGAGACTGGTTCTACCGACGTGCTATGCACACAGGTGGCTGGCGGGTGCCAGTTTCTCCAACTTTAGTTGAATCGAGTGTGGCTATGCCCGGTCCTTGAGAAGGTTGAAACAACACTAACTTGACAAACTATCGTTGTGGTTTTGATGCGTAGGTAAGAACGGTTCTTGCTCAGCCCGTAGCAGCCACGTAAAACTTGCAACAACAAAGTAGATGACGTCTAACTTGTTTTTGCAGGGCATGTTGTGATGTGATATGGTCAAGACATGATACTATATTTTATTGTATGAGATGATCATGTTTTGTAACCGTGTTATCGGCAACTGGCAGGAGCCATATGGTTGTCGCTTTATTGTATGCAATGCAATCGCCCTGTAATGGCTTCACTTTATCACTAAGCGGTAGCGATAGTCGTAGAAGCAATATTTGACGAGACGAGGACGATGCTACGATGGAGATCAAGGTGTCGCGCCGGTGACGTTGGTGATCATGTAACACTCACAATGCGGCTATATCTCCCACGTGTCAGGGCACAACTTAGAGGCATAGCCGCATGGTAGGTTTGTCGCAAGAGGGGTAATCTTCACACAATCCCATGTACTGAATAAGAAAGGGATAAAGAGTTGGCTTACAATCGCCACTTCACACAAATAAGTTAACCATAAATCATCCATAATACAATCAAGGTCCGACTACAGAACCAAAATAAAAGGAAGACAACCCCAAATGCTAGATCACCGATCGTCCCAACTGGGCTCCACTACTGATCATCCGGAAAAGAAACATAGCAACGAAAAGATCTTCATCGAGCTGCCACTTGAGCTCGGTTGCGCCACCTGCACAGGTATCATCGGCACCAGCAACTGTCTGGAAGTATCTGTGAGCCACGAGGACTCAGCAATCTCACACCCGTGAGATCAAGACTATTTAAGCTTATGGGTAGGAAAGGGTAGTGAGGTGGAGCTGCAGCACTAAGCATATATGGCGGCTAACATACGCAAATAAGAGCGAGAAGAGAAGCAACGCAACGATCGAGAAGCTAGAAGTGATCAAGAAGTGATCCTGAAAGCTACTTACGTTCAAGCATAACACAAGACCGTGTTCACTTCCCGGACTCCGCCGGAAAGAGACCATCACGGCCACACACACGGTTGATGCATTTTAATTAAGTTAAGTGTCAAGTTCTCTACAACCGGATATTAACAAATTCCCATCTGCCACATAACCGCGGCATGACTTTCGAAAGTTTATACCCTGCAGGGGTGTCTCAACTTAGCCCATCACAAGCTCTCACAGTCAACGAAGGATATTCCTTCTCCCAGGAAAACCCGATCAGACTCGGAATCCCGGTTACAAGATATTTCGACAATGGTAAAACAAGACCAGCAAAGCCACATGAATGTGCCGACAAATCCCGATTGGAGCTGCACATATCTCATTCTCAGGGCACACCGAATCGTCCAAGCTTCCGGTAGGCCAGCCCAGAGTTGCCCCTGGTGGCCACCGGCGATTGACAGGTTGGACCAACACTCAGAGGAGCACTGGCCCGGGGGGGTTAAAATAAAGATGACCCTCGGGCTCCGGAAACCCAAGGGAAAAGGCTTAGGTTGTTAGGCAAATGTAAAACCAAGGTTGGGCCTTGCTGGAGGAGTTTTATTCAAAGCGAACTGTCAAGGGGTTCCCATAACACCCAACCGCGTAAGGAACGCAAAATCAAGGAACATAACACCGGTATGACGGAAACTAGGGCGGCAAGAGTGGAACAAAACACCAGGCATAAGGTCGAGCCTTCCACCCTTTACCAAGTATATAGATGCATTAATTAGAATAAGAGATATTGTGATATCCCAACATATCCATGTTCCAAACATGGAACAAACTTCAGCTTCACCTGCAACTAACAACGTTATAAGAGGGGCTGAGCAAAAGCGGTAACTTAGCCAAACAACGGTTTTCTAGGAAAGGTGGGTTAGAGGCTTGACATGGCAATATGGGAGGCATGATATAACAAGTGGTAGGTTGTGCAACATAGCGATAGAGCGAACAACTAGCAAGCAAAGATAGAAGTGATTTCAAGGGTATGGTGATCTTGCCTGAGATCCCGCAAGGAAGAAGAACGAGTCCATGAAGAAGACAAACGGACGTAGTCGAACGAATCCTCACAACTCCGGAACGAAACCGAAGCTAACAAGAGAAGCAACCCGGAAAGAAGCAAACAACATAGTAAACAACCATCACATGAACATGGCATGATGCACAACCAAGGATGATGCATGTCCGTTTTAAATATGCATGGCATGGCAAAGTGCAACAAACAAAACTACAAATTAAGTGGAGCTCAATATGCAACGAGTTGCATATTGACGGAACACCACATCAATTATTTAGTTCACTCCTGGTTAGGTACTCAACAATATTAAATGTTGGTTAACATGGCAAGAGGTGAAGCATAACAAAACTATACTATCTAAACAATTTAAATGGGGTCGGATATAACAAACAACAAATCCGGTAAATCCCCATATGCATTCAGCAATTTAATGCAAACAACAATTTTAAACATTCTTGATGTTGTTATCATGATGGATGACATGTGCAAGTTTATGCAATTTTTATTAAAAGTTGACATGAGCATATTATGAAGCATTTGTCATCATGGCGGAAACAAACACTACAAAAAAAGACACATCCATGACATTTTGGGCCGAACGATTTTTTTGTCATACATATGACACTTCTATGATGATAATTGTGACAAAACCCGGTATCATCAAAGATGTGGTGGGCTCCTACTTCTATGACAAAAAATCATGACAGAAAATGGGCTTTTCGTCCTGGGTGGGCCGGAGACGCAGCTACATGACATTCTTTGGGCCGTCCATGATGGAAAAAACCATGGTAGAAGCGAGGGAGAGGAAAATTTCGGCGAGTTCCCGGTTACGGTGGGAGGTCGGGGGCCGAGCGATGCACGTTTTTCTCGTACACGTACGCGCGTGTGTGCGAGGCGTTGGCTCTAACTGAACCCAAGCGAGGCGTTGGGCTCTAACTGAACCCGAGCGATTGCACTGCAGGCTACACGTTACTGAACCCGAGCGATCGATTGATGGCTGTTAACTGAACCCGATCGAGCGATTCCTTCGCTACTTCTACTAACTGAAGCCAATCGATGCTACCTCTGGGATGAACAGTGAGCGTTGCCGGGGGGGTTGGATGAACAATGAGCGGTGGCGTTGCCTCTGGATGAACAGGACCCCGTGGTGTGGTGGAGGGCTAGATGAACAGTAGACGGTGGAGGGGTGCCCATGGAGGGGTGGTTGAACAGGACCCCATGGTGTGGAGGGCTGGATGAACAGTAGACGGTGGAGGGGTACCCGTGGAGGGGTGGTTGAACAGTAGCCGGTGGAGTAGCGCACGGTGGAGGCTGGATGAACAGGAGCCCGTAGAGGCTGGAGGAGGTCGACGGTAGCCCGTGGAGGCTGGAGGAGGTCGACGGTGGAGATGAACAGTATCCCATGGAGTCCCATTTTGCGGTACGCCACACCCCTCCCGATGAACAGGACCCCCGTTTCGACCGTAGCGCTCCAACACAAGTCCGCTTCATCCGTTTTGCGGTACGCCACACCCCTCCCGATCAACAGGACCCCCGTTTCGACTGTAGGAGGTCCGTTTCATCCGTTTTGCGGTACGC
>NC_041388.1:242856158-242875414 GCF_002162155.2 Triticum dicoccoides
GGTACGCCACACCCCTCCCGATCAACAGGACCCCCGTTTCGACCGTAGGAGGTCTGTTTCCTTGTTTTGCAGTACGCCAGACCCCTCCCGATCAACAGGACCCCGTTCCGAACGTAGGAGGTCCATTTCTTCTATTTTGCGGTACGTCGGGCCTCGTTTCCATCGCCTGTTCCGTCCAAGCCCTCCCGATGAACACACCACACATTCCGTTCCGACCCAGCCGGTTGGCTCCCACGCGTTCCGTTGCCTCCCGATGAACACGACACATTCCGTTGCCTCCCCATGAACACGACGCATTCCGTTGCCTCCCCATGAACACGACGACGATGCTGTTTCTCCGTTCCGACCCAGCCATGTACACGAGCCCTGGCCGTACGTATGCGCGAGTAGGCGTTCGAGACCCCGCCCGTATGTACACATACGTGGCCATATTTTCTTTCTTGCACCCTGGCCGTTGTACGTACGTGTACATGCTACGTGCGCGCCTCTACTACGACACGTACGCGCTTCTACTACGACACGTGCGCGCCTCTACATCCACCAGTATATATGTACGTACACGTTCGCGACCAGAATGACAACGCTACGTACGCTTCGACCAAGTGGGTCCCGACTGTCAGGCACTTCCTTGCATGCGAAGATGTAGCTGGTTGGTCCCAGCAGTCAGGGGGGCGAATCGTTTTTTTTGCCCGGACGCACTTCCTTGCATGCGAAGATGTAGCTGGTGGGTCCCAGCAGTCAGGGGCAAAAGTTTTTTCGTGAAATACGGTGGCCCGTCCGGTGGGTCCCCGCTATCAGGTGGAGAAATAATTATTTTGCACGTAATAAGGAGGCACTTCCTTGCTGCAGCCGTGGACCCAGCTGTGTCAGCCTCTCCACGTACAGTCCACGTCCGATGGAAGCCGTTCCTTGACCATGTTGACCATGCCGTGCCGAGAGCACCAGGGCGGTGGACGACGACAAGGCCTAGGAAGGGGACGACACGGAGCCGGGGAAGATGCGGCAGTGGATGCCCATGCATAGAGGAGTACGAGGGTTCACTGGTTCACTGCAGTGTGAGGCCACCGTTGCCGTAGAATAAGAGGGGGTGTGGGTGAGTAGAGGGATGGCATGGCCAGCGGTGGGAGTAGTAGGGGCGGTGAGGCCTCCGCCGCATCGCAGCCGGCCACGGGAGGCAGGAGCATGAGGCACGACCGGTGCTGGTTTGGGCGGCTGGAGCAAGAACACCAGAGGTTGAAGAAGCATTACGGCCGTTGGATGGACATCGTACAGTCACTGGAGCTAGAATCGTGCATATTGACTAAGTTGACAAAGCCCTCCATCCCCGTCAACTTAGTAGGCCCACAAGTCAACCTGCCACTATACTGGGTCCCAGCTAACAGGGGGAGTATTCATTTTTTATGTAATAAGGAGGCACTTCCTTGCGTGCGAAGATATAGCTGGTGGGTCCGAGCTGTCAGCGGCGGTAACGTTTTTTTCGCGAAATACAGAGGCCCTTTCGGTGGGTCCCTGATGTCAGGTGGAGGAATCATTATTTTGCGCGTAATAAGGAGGCATTTCCTTGCGTGCGGCCATGAACCCAGCTGTCGGCCTCTCCACGTACAATCCACTTCAGATGCATGTCGGTCATTGACCACGTTGACCAGGCCGCGCCGAGAGCACCAGGGCGGTGGACGACGGTGAGGCCTAGGAAGGGAACGACATGGAGGCAAGGAAGACTGGGCAGTTGTTTCCCACATGGAGGGGAGTATGACTGTATGAGGGTTTACTGGTTCGTCTGCCATCGACGGAGAATAACAGCAGGTGTCGGTGAGTAGAGGGATGGCTAGGCCAGCGATGGGAGTACGGTGGGGCGGTGAGGCCTGCGCGGCAGCACGGCCGACCATGGGGAGGAGGGAGCAGGCAGTCCCGCCGGCGCTTGTTTGAGCGGCTCGAGCAGGAAGAGCAGAGATTGAAGAAGCACGACGGTCGTTCGATGGACATCCAACAGTCACTGCTTGTGCGTCAACCTTTTTTTAGGAAAGCCTCAAATCTGTGGAAAACAACAACCCATTTTCTAATTCTTAAGGGTTTTTTGGAGCCCATATTCTTTTTGTTAGCATTACAGCCCATATTGTGGCCACGGTTAAAAAATTATACGAAATTTTGCATATTTCGGTGCGGTCCGAACTGTTTTTAATCCCAAAATTTCGACTCACATTCAAACTGATTTTAAAAAAAAATGTATATCAATATAAAATCCAACAAATTATCCAAGCATAAAAATTAATGTAATTTAAAATCTTGAAATGAAAAAAAGATATTTGACACTAATTGCCGGTTTGATGTGTTTTAAAAATGTACGACCCATTTCTCATTACTGATAGGCCATTTTCTTGGCCAGCCGAATGAAGCTCTCCTCGTCTTGAAAGATTTGCAGCCCAACAGGCCTGACAAAGTGACTTACTTGGCAAATCACAAAAAACTGGGATGTGGCCATGGACCCAGCTGTCAGCCTCTCCATGTACAGTACTCTTCTGATGGAAGTCGATCGTTGACCACATTGACCACGCCGCGTCGAGAGCACCATGGTGGTGGACGATGGTGAGGCCTAGGAAGGGGACGACGCAGAGCCAGGGAAGACGCGGCAGTGGATGCCCACGCGGAGAGGAGTACGAGGGTTCACTGGTTCGGCTGCGGCGTGAGGCTACCGTCGCCTCAGAATAACATGGGGTGTGGGTGAGTAGAGGGATACGCTGGGCCAGCGGTGGGAGTAGTAGGGGGCGGTGAGGCCTCCGCGGCATCACAGCCGGCCACGAGAGGCACGAGCACGCGGCACCACCGACGCTGCTTTGGGCGGCTGGAGCAAGAAGACCAGAGGTTGAAGAAGCACTATGGCCGTTGGATGGACATCGTACGGTCACTGGAGCTAGAATCGTTCATATTGACTAAGTTGACAAAGCCCTCCGTCCTCGTCAACTTAGTAGGCCCACAAGTCAGCCACCCACTATGGTGGGTCCCAGCTAGCAGGGGGTATTCATTTTTTGGTGTGTAATAAGGAGGCACTTCGTTGCGTGCAAAGATATAGCTGGTGGGTCCGACCTGTCAGCGGGGGGAACGTTTTTTTCACGAAATATAGAAGCCCTTCCCATGTACAATGCACGTATAGTGCGTAATAAGGAGGAACTTTCCTTGCATGCGACCATGGACCTCGTGGGTCCCAGTCGTCAGGCTCTCCACGTACAGTCCTCTTCTGATGACTCTCGTATGTTGACCATGCCACGCCGAGCGCACCGAGGCGGTGGACGACGGCGAGGCCCCAGACTGGAACGACCCGGAGATGGGGAAGACGCGGCAGTGGAGTCACAGACGGAGAGGAGTGGGAAACTTGACTGGTTCGGGTGCGGGGTGGGCCTACACTCGGCAGAGAATAATAGGAGGTGCGGAGTGGAGGGATGGCCTGGCCGTCGGCGGGGTAGTGTTTCGCTGAGGAGCGTAAAACAACGACGCTAGACGCCGAAGGCTGGAACAGGCGGTTTCGGCAGCGCTAGGGGAAGAAGACGAGAGATTGAAGAAGAATGCCAGCCGTTGGATGTAAATCCAACGCCTTCTTAGGCTTCGACCTACTGGCCCACATGTCAGCCAGTCCATTTGTTTTTTAGTCCATTTGGTGGGCTGGGTGAAACAATGATGTAGCATCTATGCAGCCCGTTTAAATCCCATTTGCATTTTTCTTGAAATCTGCGGACTTGCTGGGCTGGGTGAAAATATCATGTTGGGCTAGACGGAGAATATTATAAAAACATAAACACATGATTGCACGTCAGTAAAATCTTTGCAAGCTTATGTACGCAACCACTAGGAGTTAACTTGCCAAGTTATATATAAACAATTATTATTATTATTTTTTTTGTAAGAACTTTCAACTTACGAAATAAAATATCATTTTAATTTGATGAGTTAATAGTACGTGGGGTATTATTATTTTTTAGGCTAGACGTGGGACAGTTGAGTTGGTTCTAGGGGAAAGTACCGGGAGAAAACTCAGTTTACATCGAAAAAGAAAGTGGGAGAAAATTCAGAGACCTGCTGGGTCCACCCGAGGAGGGGAATATGTTGGGAGGAAGGAGATTCAAAGCACGGCAGCCGAGTGAACTAGTTTTTTTTACGGACAAGTGAACTAGTTTACATACATAAGCAAATAGCCACTAAAAAAGCAATCAGGTTAATGGGTTCTTAAAAGAAATATTTCGGACGAAACAGATAATTATGACACATAGGCTAATGCATGAAACACTCAGATGATAAAGGTGCTTATAAACAGATAAAGTACAACATCTAGACCTTCCTGGCACGCTTGATCATGATGCTGCGGCTGTCCGTGTACTCGTCGGTTACGGGAAGCAGACACACCCTCATGTCCGAGATCTGCCTGTACATGTCGTAGCATGCGTATGCGTCCTTGGCCGCGTAGGTTATGTAGGCTAGATTCAGAGGTACCTCCCACGTGTTCAGGTCGTCTTCTTTCATGTTGGTGTATCAGGGGTCGATGATGGTCTCAGCAAGGTCCACCACGGAGTCCTTCTCTTGCCCGTTGCTGATGATCTTGTATTGCTTCTGGATGTCGACAAGCTTGTTGCACCAGATGGCCGAATCATCGCGTTCTTCCTTCTCTCCATCGTAGCGAAGGTGCAGTCGGCGCTGCCGATGAAACGGGCGAATTCTCCAGAACCTGGTGCATCCATAGGACCGAGTCCATATTGTTGGTGTACACCGCATTCAACTTGGTGCAGCCATAGGACTGAACGGCGAACTCAAAGGGGAACTCCTTGCTGAAGTCCATATCCAGCAGGCTCACCCCTCGGATCGCCATTGGAGTCTCTTTGA
The DNA here is from genome assembly GCF_002162155.2 of Triticum dicoccoides. Taxonomy (NCBI): domain Eukaryota; kingdom Viridiplantae; phylum Streptophyta; class Magnoliopsida; order Poales; family Poaceae; genus Triticum; species Triticum dicoccoides. The sequence goes on from NC_041388.1 coordinate 242,861,025, forward strand.
GTGAATGAGTGTGTAGGCGGCGGCAGCAGTTCGTTTTTCAGCTCTTGGGGAACCTGATTCAATAGTAAGCTAAGTGTGTACAGGCGACAACAGTTATTACCCCTCCCTCGTCAGCTGCACAGCCGGCAGAAGATGCACCCTTGGCCACACGTCAGTTCATGAGCGGGTCTGTATTGGTACTATAATAACAGGAGTTAGTGGTCACTTTACTTAAATTTAATTAGCTTTATTAGAAATTTATACTTAAAACAAGCAATGCATTCGCTCGTTCTATCAGTGCCACAGGATCAACATGCACAACAATTAGAATTATTATTCTCAGGACGCACATGATCAACACATTTGTCGCACTTTCACAAAGATAATACTACCAAGTTTGAACTGTTTGTTATGGTTCTTGTCCTCTGCATCATCATGCCGTGTTTCCCAGCTTGCAAGATTCAGAACCAACAAATAAGAACCAAATAATAAGTACAACAAAGATGCCTACACATCTCATTGATTCCCAGCTTGCAAGATTCAGAACCAACAAATAAGATCCAAATAATAAGTACAACAAAGATGCCAACACACCTCATTGATTCCCAGCTTGCAAGATTCAGAACCAACCAATAAGATTCGAATAATAAGTACAACAAAGATGCCTACACATCTCACTGATTCCCAGCTTGCAAGATTCAGAACCAACCAATTAGAGCCTTTTGATAAAGTGAATATCAGGATTAAATCCATCTTGGCTAGCCATGTCATACAATCGAAGAACTTGGCGAGTGCTCTTGACTGTCACAACATCTGTAGTTGAGTATTCCTATTTGAACATCATGTTTGCACAACACAAACAAGGAGACAAGAGAGCATGATTTCGCTTTAATAGAGGCCTCCTTGAACTCAACCTCCAGCTCTACTTGGATGAGGTCTGCCTAGAGTTCCATGATTCAATTCATGCGCCTTTTTCTGCAGTTCACCTAAAATGAAGCAAAGATTGCATCATCCAGCTAGCAAGAAGTACTTGCTCTTGTGAGTTGGTAGGTTCTTCTTTAGTAGTTGCACTAAAATTGAGGAACATTAAGGTTGGCTGTCCGGCTCATGTAAGGTGCAACTATAATTTTCTTATCCTTTTGTGCAGTTCCACTAAAATAAAGTGCCATTGTGGTGACAGTGACGGCTCCATCTTGCAAAGGCTAATAAAATGTTGCACGAGATTACCAGCAGAACTTGACAGAGATTTTGGAAACTCCAATCACCATTTTGTGTAGTTCCACCAAAATTGGGAGATGTTGCCCACGTGACATTTTAGTTGAACTGCACAAGACACTCATTCCAAAAGAAAGTGTTTTGTGCAGTTCACCAAAAGGTCACAATAGCAACAAGGTGAAATGGATATCCCTATCTGCACAAAAAGATAGAAAGTAAACAGTTGCTTGTCAATAAAAATATACGAAACATATACAAAATGAAAAGAAGCATCTTAATTATGTTCATGGCAATCACGCAAGGATAGTAGAAATTTTAAAACGTTAGCAATGCTTCATGTTACCAGAAGCATTATGATCAACAATGAGATTCCTCAAATATGGGATTACTTTAATGGTGGCATTGCTTGTTTACCAAACACAGTAATCAACAGCAGCTAAAGAGTTGGTTTAAGGGCATGGGACCGTGGGGACACCAGGACACTCAGCAGCGTAAAGGAGCAACTTACTTATCATACTGGGGGAAACAGCAGGAGTGCCATTTGTAACACAGTTTAATTGCATCTTATCACTGGAGGCATTAGATTAACAATAACACTGGTTAGACATGTCCCTAAGGTAACAATGTGATCGCTTCATTTTACATGCGCCCTTACATTAACAACAACAAAAGGTTGGTATAAGGACATGCGACAGTGGAGGCATTATCACAATGTACCTACGAGGAGGCATAAAGTGGTGATGCCGAGTTTGTTCATGCTATGTGAGGGCAGCAAACCTAATCCTGGAGACCTTGTACTATGTGAGGGCAGCAAATCTAATCCTGGAGACCTTTTACTATGTGAGGGCAGCAAATCTAATCCTGGAGACCTTTTACTATGTGAGGGCAGCAAATCTAATCTTGAGACCTTTTACTATGTGAGGGCAGCAAATCTAATCCTGAGACCTTTTACTATGTGAGGGCAGCAAATCTAATTCTGGAGACCTTTTACTATGTGAGGGCAGCAAATCTAATCCTGGACATACTCTGTTGACTTGTCCACCAGCCGCCACTTTCTATCCTTTTTTCAACCAATAATAGATTTGTTCCTTATCCAGATTGTACTGCGTTTTCCCATTATTTCCCTTTTCAACCAAGAGACCGGTTGGGTATCCGGTCTCTACTACTTTCACCATATTATTTCCTTTTTGAATCAAGTCCTAGATTAATGCTACAACTTTCCCCCTTTCTTTGTTGTTTGAACAAAGCCCTAGATTCGAAATGCATGAAGTAGCTTTGCCTCTAATAATACTAAAAATTTAGGTGGCTTTGGAAGAGCTGATGGGAGTAGAAAAAGATGCACATGCAGACACGTGGGGAGCTGGGGCAGTAGAGCCAGGCCGCTTTCGAAGAACTTATACCTGAGGGTCGCCGCGATGTCGACGGCGGCAGGTCGGATCTGCGAACAATACGACAGGGAGGAAGAAGGGTCGGAGGACCTCCCGAGTCAGTGCTGTGTCGGAGAGAATGACACGGGCAGAGGATCGGGCCCCTCCGGAAGCTGTGGGTTTCCTCCCTCGGCGGCGATGACCACGTGAACGATGCCTGCGGTCGCCAGCACCGTGTGGAAACGCTGCGCGGTGCGGGGCTGCAGGCCGGCACCTTGGATGATTTGGCACAGCCGACTACCACTCGCGCCCATCGCCTCCATAGGTGCTTGTGGCTTCTGGTCACTTGGTCTTGGATTGGAGTGAGCAGTGTTGCGCAGAGACTTGGGAGTAGATGGATTGGAGTGGTGGGGTGCCTTTATTATATGAGAGTCCAAACTCTGTTGCATTCACATTGTGATGGCTCTATTCTGCTTCTCCAATTAATTCCCTCTGCATGTAATTGAGGATGCATCATTGGCCGTTCAACGTCTCGGGAACCGCTACCCTCTCCCTCCTTGGCATTCAAGCACCTATGGACCCGTCGACGACGAGGTGCCTATGGTGACTTCGTAAATTTCAAGATGATAGTGCCGTGCGTGTGTGCGTTCATAGGGGTGAGTGTATGCGCATGTATATGAGCGCTTGCGTCTGTACTATGTAAAAAAACATAAATGCGTGTCAAAAAGAGACTAGTCGGTATACTCAATATTGTGCACCTCGGAGAGGAAAATGATAGAACTAGTACATATTTATTTACGGTGCAGATTCACTCATTTTGCTCCATATGTACTCTGTCTCGGTGTAGTCTAGTCACTTGTTGAAATCTCTAGAAGGGCAAATACTCCCTTCTGGTTTACAGGGCTATACTAGCAAGTAGTTGTACGTGCTAGTACAATAGTGGGCTCACATAGCAATTTTGTCTCATGCAAGAGCCTGGCTATATGCGTGCTCCAATATTCGCAACTGCAATGTTCGGTTTGCGCTTGGCTCTTCGCCTCTTCGAGAAGACGAACAATGATGTTACTACTACTGCTTCTACAGTGTCAAATCCACTGTTGCATGTCCGTCCACCGCGAGCGGGACGGATAGCTTGTTGTAGAAGTACTACTAAGCAAAATCATGTCCTCGTTTGCGAGCAACCACGCGCATGGGTGAGGGAGAAGGCGTGTTGTAAAATCAAGCTTCTCCTCGTTGTACGAGTTGACGCGATACATCATAGCACTGGCCCCACATGCTTGCCTCTAAACTTGGTTGAAAGACCCGCAGTGTACAATATATTTGCTGCAACCTCTAACATTTACCCACCACAAATTAAAATATATGTGGCCGTATGCATCGTTCTGATGCAGAGGCCGGTGAGTCCCCCTTTTTGAGAAAAAACAAATTAAAAAATATATTCCTGTCTTGACCAGATGAGCGTGCAAACTACAATCACCAGGGTGTCAGGTAGGGCCAGAAGACTATTTTAAATTTTTTTAAAAAGCTTCGAGACGGCCACATAGCATGGAGCTGACCCCAACGATTTTAAGCTTACAGGCATGGTACACGCTATCCTAAAGTAATCTACACATGAAACTGCCACACGAGCGTCCGGGCTGCGCTTGGCTCTTCACCTCTTCGGGAAGTCGAACAATGATGGAGTACTACTGCACTGGAGGAGTACTACAGTACGCTTCTGGCCATCTGACACTGATTGAACTGTTGCATGTCCACCGCGTGCAGGAGGGAGAGTGTGTAGCGAAAGCTTCTCCTAGTCTTGCCAGCCACCACGCTCATGGGCGAGGGAGGGACGCTCCTGCCTTTGCATGTATGACAGGTGGGCCCGAGAGGTGTGTGGCAAACCTGTCATACAGCCAAAGGCAGGTGTAGTTAAGTCTGCGAGGGAGAGGATAATCAAACTTCTCGTTGATGTACGAGTTGATGCGACACATCAAAGCACTGCACTCGATATATTTCAATAATTTGCGTTTACCGATGCATTAATTACAACACATGCATGCATGCCGTGACTCTCCTTTTGATACTTGCATGTATTGATTTAATGAACCTTGAAGTAGTATAAAATATGTGATGGTAAAGCTTTGTAATACCCCGGCCCAAGTCGAGAGATGGTTGTGCACGAGGAGGGCGAGATCATGCAGACCGAACAGGACCCTACGATGGAGCTCTCTAAGGTATCAATGGACCTCACCGTGCTCCACTGCCCCTTGTGCCTCCGCCCCTTGACGCCTCCAGTGTATGAGGTTCGAATACACCTTGTCCGTTTGGCTGATTGAGCAAGGTGCAGGTTTCTTGATTGATGTGCTGTTCGATTGATTTCTGCAGTGCAAGGGAGGGCACCTGGCCTGTGCCGACTGCCGCGTCGAGCGCCCCAGGAACCAGCGGCAGTGCCAGAAGTGCGAGCACGGCGGTGGCTTCAACGTGCGGAACACGACGGTGGACTCCGTCCTTTCGTCGGTGAGGGTGGAGTGCCCGCACGAAGGCTGTGGGCTCTACGTCACTTACCACAAGCTCGTCGATCACCAGAGCGTGTGTCCGCTCGCGCCCTGCAAATGCCCCGTGCCCGTCTGTGGCTACGAAGGCCCGCCACCGGCACTCTACCACCACATCAGCATCGCGCATCCCATGCCCATGCACAGGATCCAGTACGGCAAGGTGCTCCAGCTGCAAGTGCCACTGTCGGAGCCACGGCTCTTGCTGTTTGCGGAGGAGGACCGTCGCGCGTTTTTCTTGGTCGGCGGCGTGCTCGACATCGGCGCGCCTATCGCTGTGTTGGTCGTCTACATCAGAGCGGGGGCGTCCCCACTGCCGCACTACATGGCCAAGCTATGGGCGAACAGCCCGCCGGAGGAGCCCAAAGGCACGACCGACACTGTCAAGGTGGAAATGGAGGTGACAAGCAGCAAGGATCCCGACAACGTCGACGTGCAGGAGCTGACCTTCTTGATAGTTCCGCCCAAGCTGCTGGCCGGGGCTAAGCTTGTGTCCCTCGACATTCAGATTGACAAGCTCACGTCCTAAATGTTTCTACAGTGCCTTCTGTTTATCTTAGTAATATGCTAATATAGGGATTACCTTGGTCTACTTTAGCTTAACAAATGGTGGGTTTTGGTGGCGATGCAGCAATTACTTCGACATCAGATCAGTAATTTCCAACAGTTGAACGGATATTTTGTGTCTGTTGGATATAAAGTTCCTTTGGGTAAGAAGTACTACTTGTCATCAAAATGGATAAAAGAAGATGTATGTAGACGTATTTTAGTTCTAGATACGTCCCTTTTTATCCATTTTGATGACAAGCACTCCCTCTGTTCCACAATACATGCCTTCCATTTGTCAAAATATAGATGTATCTAGACATGTTTTAGTACATAGGTACATCCATGATAGAGCCAATCAGATGGTTGAGAACACTACAATTCGTAGCTACAGGTGCGTGTGTGACTCCCAGATGCAGAGGCCAGGGGTCATCATCCTCCTTTTCGAGAAAAAATAGACGCGTGTGTGAGAGGACGAGTGCGTGCGTGCACCTCTTCTCTTCTTGTATAACGTACTACTAAACTCAGAGTACAAGTTTTTGTGGGTGGCACGATGGTGCGTGTGAGAAGTCCCGAGAGATAGGTTTAACACGTTTGAAAAAAAGACTAGCCTAGAGCTCGCCACGCGGCTATTCCTGTCGAACGCCCCATTAACCGTAAGATATGTATAAGATGGTGCCAGTTATTGCACGTACATAGCAGTACTCCCTCCTTTTCGGTTTATATGGCTTAATTCAAAAATCTCACCAACCAAGACGGTGAGTGGTGGAATATTTTTTGTAGTTTGCAAAAGCACCTAATTAATGCTCTTGTTTTTCTCAAAAAATTATGTTTATCAATGCATTAATTGCAATGCATGCATAAAGTACATGCATTGGTCAATTTTCTCTTAATACTTGCATGCAATGATTTAATGCACCTTGGAATCTGAACATGTGTTGGGGAACAACCAAATTGAGCCTTATAAAATGGAAAAACTAAAATTTTGAGATAAGCCCTATAAAACCAGAAAGGAGGGAGTAGAAAAAAGAAGTACTCCATCCGGGAATAGTGCCGCACTTCGAAACTAGAACCGTCAATAAATTTTGAGCTTGCGTCTCGTCACATTCCAAATTACTCCATGCTATATTGAATTGCAAACCTATTCACACAGATCACAACCTAAACGGTTTCCCACTTAGGAGCGTATTAGTACCGCGCTATATTGAATTGCAAATCTATTCACACAGATCACAACCTAAACGTTTTCCCACTTAGGAGCGTATTAGTACTCGGTTATAAATACTAGTATGCCAAGATGACTGCATATTCCTCCTTAACTCCTCATCCACAAAAACAAACAAGTCATTCAACATCCTTCCCTTGCGTCAGCCATGGCCAGCGAGAGTTATGGGTCGATAGATTGCCACAAGGGAGAGGCGAGCATGGAAGCGGAAGCACGAGAGATGTCCTGCCTTGCCGTGAGAGCAGCCGACATGTCCCACCGCGCGGAAGTAGCAGCACAGAGGTCCCGCCGCGCCGCTGAAGCAGCACGGAGGTCCCGCCGTGCCGTCAATGCAGCAGACTGGTCCGACCGTGCCACGGAAGCAGCAGAGATGTCCCGCCGCGCCACGAATGCAGCAGAGATGTCCCTCCGCGCCGCGGTGGCCTGGGAAAATTTCTCGCGGGCAGGCGACGACTGTTACAGGCGCATGCATGCGATCTTCCATAGCCAGATGGATCAGATCTCGGCTGGGCGAGGTTGCAGGACGGCATGAAAGCCTCGTTTGAACAGGCTACCGGCGTCATCCGACAACTAAGGGAGGGCAATGAGAGACTCCGGTCCGAGCGCGACCTGCTGAAGGAGAAGATCATCCGAAGTGCAGACCAGCAGGAGGAGACCAGTGCCTTGTTGAAGAGGACTGGCGTCATCGTCAAGAAACTTATGGACGAGAATGACATGCTCCGCAACGAGTGCCAAAGGTTAGTGGAGGAATCCTTGGATGTTCTCAAGCAGCGTCTTGAGGACATGAAAGAGCTCATCGCCGCTCGCCGCGGAGACTAGTTCCCGCGGCCTGCAGCAATGCATCAAGAAAGTAGAGATCAGCGAGCCAGATCCTTGTCTTCCTTCTTCTTTTGCCCTTGTGTATTTCGGGCGTAGCCGCAAGTGGCTTTTTTAATTATCTTTCTAATTATGTAAGACAATTAATCGTCCTTATCTTTCTGTGGAAGATCAATGTTGCGAGGCTGGAATGAAGAAAACTCTTGCTGTGGTGACCCTGGCATTGCTGTTCTTCTAGTTGCTACTGGGCTTCCTTCAGTTTCCTGGTTTCTTTTGATGTAATAATCAGTTTAGGATGTGGATTGTGTCGTTGGTTGTGAAATGTTGGGTTCTAGCACGGATGTTTGGCCTTTGTTGGCCTCTTGGGATGTTGCGATTTCAATCTGGTAGCTTTTAGTCCTTCGTGTTAGGCTGGAGTTGTGCTGAACTTCTTGTGAATTGTGGTGGTTTTCAGTAATGAAAATCGGAAGGGGCAAGCCCTTCTTTGATAAAAAAATTAATCGTCCTTATATATTCATCAGTCTTGCTATAAGTCGCAGTAGATGCTATATAGGTCCGTCGGATCTTACATCAAGATTCGTGCTTTCAGATTTTCTTTTCTCTCTCTTAAATCTCAGTCGAGTGAGACATAGCCACGCCATTAAACAGAGGCTCGGGCACCATTAATGGAGACCTTGGGAGAGAGGTGGACGTCAGATGGAGGTCAAAGGGCTCTCCTCCCGATAAGCACGCGCAGGGGTCTGATCGCACGCCTCTCGTACTCAAATAGCTACCCTGCAGGGCGCCTCCTAGCTAATAAAAAATGGGGACGCTTGGCGGCACGTAAATGGTACTAGTAAGTAGAACGCCCACGGTTTCAATAATACTTGTTTTTCCGATTGTAATGTGACAGCACTTGTTCCAAAATGACTTTGTTGATTGTTAATGTGTGCGCCTTCGCAAATCGGACTGCAAATTTACCACAACATGTTGGTGCCATGTCATGGCACCAAGCCAAGTTTCATTATTTTCATGCGTGTTTTGGATTTACAGGAATTAAAAAACTAAGTTTCTCAATGTTTCCAACCCAGCCACGACGCCCAGAATTTTGAATTTCATTCCCATTTCTTGCATGGAACCTAGAAATTTACCCGAGGACACACATGTGATTTTTCAACCAACTTTGGTGCATTGGAACATGTGCCTGCATGTCAAATTTGAATTATGCACACAAAGGTGACACGTTCCCTCCCAGAACCACGAGCCTTCTAGAGAGAAGCTCCGATTTGCAAGAAGATTATACCAAAATTTGTTCCTATTCAACCATTTTTTTACCACGACATGGTACTACCATGACATGACACCATGCCAAGTTTCATGATTTTAAAACCAAGTTTCTCAATGTTCTCGACCGAGCCACGATGCCCAGATGTTTGAATTTTATTCTCATTTTTTGCATGGGACCTACTCCCTCATTCCATCTATATAGGGCCTAATGTGTTTTTCAAGACAACCTTTGACTATTGACAAGATTAATAGCACATGAGATGTATACTATGAAAATTATATTATTGGAAGCTCCTTTGACATACAAATTTGAAGGTATGCTTTGTGTAAGTTGCATGTCGTATATTATTGATCTAACGTTTGGTCAAAGTTAGCCTCGAAAAACGCATTAGGACCTATATAGATGGAAGGAGGGAGTAGAAATTCACCCGAGGACACAAATGTGATTTTCAACCAACTTTGGTGCATGGGAGCATGTGCTTGTAGTTCAAATTTGAATTATGCACATTAAATGACCAAAAACTCAATAAATGTGTAAATAAGGCCAAACGAAGCCGGAATAATTCCAAAATTTAACAGGGCACTCATGTTGTTTTATGTTGCCTTTGTAAATAAACTCAAGGGGGACAACGTATATTGTTTCGCACTTAAAGGTGGCACGTTCCCTCTCAGAACCACGAGCCTTCTTGAGAGAAGCTTTCGTTTGCAAGAAGCTTATACCAAAATCTGTTCCTATTCGGCCAATTTTTTTTACCACAACATGGTAGTACCATGACATGACATCCATGCCAAGTTTCATGATTTTCAGACATGTTTTGGATTTACAAGAATTTGAAAACCAAGTTTCTCAATGTTCTCGGCCAAGCCATGATGCCCAGATGTTTTAATTTTATTCTCATTTCTTGCATGGGACCCAGAAATTCACCCGAGGACACAAATGTGATTTTCAACCAACTTTGGTGCACGAGAGCATGTGCTTGTAGTTCAAATTTGACTTATGCACATTAAATGACCAGAAACTCAATTAATGTATAAAAATGACAAATGAACCCTGAATAATTCCAAAATTTAACAGGACACTAATGTAGTTCTATGTTTCCTTTGTTAAGAAACTCAAGGGGGGGGGGCAGCGTATATTGTTTCACACTCAAAGGTGACACGTTCCCTCTTAGAACCACGAGCTTCCAAATCGGCCCAATTTTTGTACCACAACATGTTAGTGCCATGACATAACACCATGCCAAGTTTCATGATTTCCAGGCGAGTTGTGGATTTACGTGAATTTAAAATCAAAGTTTCTCGATGTTCTCGGCCGAGTCATGACGCCCAGATGTTTGAATTTCATTCTCATTTCTTCCATGGGACCTAGAAATTCAACCAAGGACACACATGTGATTTTTCAACCCACTTTGGTGCATCGGAGCATGTGCATGCAATTCATATTTAGATTATGCACATTAAAAGTCCAGAAACTCAATTAATGTATAAAAAGGCCAAATGAACCCGAAATAATTCCAAAATTTAACAAGGCACTCATATAGTTCTATGTTGCCTCTATAAATAAAATCAGGGGGGAGGCAGCGTATATTGTTTCGCACACAAAGGTGACACGTTCCCTCTCGGAACCACGAGGCTTGTTGAGAGAATCTCCGGTTTTGTAAGAGGCTTATACCAAAACTTGTCCCAATTCAGCCAAAAATTATACGTATGAAAACAGGGTTTAGATTATCCCAAACATCTCGCTACCTAGACCAATAATGTACTATGATTTGAATTCAACATAAAATGGATACAAATATTTGAATTGGAGAGCGTATGGTACATGTAGTTCATAGTGAAATATGATTACTGTTATATGTATGTTTTTTGTTATCAAGATAATATTTAAATTATTGTATAACTTGACAACAATCGTATTCAAATAAGGAAAATTGATTCAAATTTAGTCCTTATGGTAGACGACAATATATATGTTCACATGGTGGAGTAAAATGTTCATATATGATGGAAGATCAAAATGTACGACTACATCAATTATAAACCGCAAGGTCACCTAACGATATATTCGAATTCAACATAACGTGGATTCAAAAATTGAAATTCGAGATCATGGCATCTGTAATCATATAAAAAGGGACATTACTCTTTCTTTGGTGGGAATTGATTTGTTTTTTGTTGTTGTTGAGGGAAGTGCGAATCTATTTGGTACTGTGCAGGGTAATCTTGTTCTCCCAATTTTTTTTACATTTTTCTTGTAGTTTTTTCAATGGCATCTATAGCAATATAGTAAAAGGGGACATGACTCTCTTGTGTCTTGTATGAATTGTTTTTTTACACGTTAAGTTTGTTCTGCCGAACAAGGAATCCACACCTTGTTATCCCGAAATTTTCAAGCTCGAGTATTTTTTGTCTCACCTGCTTTGAAATTCCCGCTTCTTCAACCCGCGTCGTGCCTTGTTATCCCGAAATTTGGACGCGCGCGAGAACTCCCTCCTCATCCGAAATCACTCCCGCGGCCCAGACACGCGAAATCCCCCTTCTACCCCTCAGCCAAAAATGAAGCTCCACGTCACGGTGTCAAAACCGGTGGGGGTACGCTGGTAACTTACCCTACATTTCGGACAAGCGCGTCCCTAAGCTTGGCTCCCCCCTCCCCCTTCGCCCCCATTCGTACATCGAGGCTGCCAAAACCCGCGAAACCCCACGCTCCTCCGTCGGTCTCCCGACCACCGCCCAGCCGGAGACTCTTCCCCGACTATGTCGTCCACCGCAACAGCTCGCCGTCGCTCATCCACTTCACCGGATGAGGATCCGTTGTCGATTTCGTCGTCCCACCGGATCAACCGCCCCGTCCTCCACCTCCAAGGAGCTGCCCTGACATTCGCCTCGTCTATCATGCCACCTCAATCCCCATAGCGCCGTCTTGACCTGCCCCACCGGAACCGCAACACCCTCACCAATTCCTCCGATGAAGCCGAGGCCAACTCGGTGCCACCAAGGAGGTTCTGCACTCACCGCTGCATTTTATCTTTTATTCGATCTCATGGGGCTGCTGGTGCTCAATACCGAGCAGACATGGCGTGTCTCCATCGATGGCGCCGTCGCCAGCCACATCATCCACGACGTCTCTCCCCCATGTCGTTGCTTCCTCGGCGGCGACTTCCACAACGACACTAGCTGCAGCTGCTCCGGCTCTCACTCGCGCTGCGGCTCTGTTCTTGCTGTCGGTCGCGCTAATGCACTGCTCCCGCTTTCATTCGTGCTGCTGCTCTGCTCTTGCTCTCGTTTGCGCTGCTGCTGCTGCACGAGCTCCGGCAGCTACAGGAGTTGCTGCTTTAGCACTCGCTCGCGGTGCTACTGCACGACTTGCTCTTTGCTAGTGCGTTCCCTGCTCGAGCGTCTGCTGATTTAGATCACTGCTTCTCTGCTACTAGTGCTCGAACGCCCTAAACATCTACTGCAATGCTCTATTACTAGTTCAATCAGTTTCGACAGTAAAATTCAGTTTCAACTGTGAAGTTCATTTTCTTCAGTTAAGTTCAGAGTGAACAGTACTTACAACATCTGTCGGAGCGGCCGTGGCGCGGCTGATGCGTTTTACATCTAGCACTTTTTGGTGATGTATTTTACATCATCTATTGCAGATGATATTAGGGTCCCACTTCAGATTAACGTTGTCTGTCTTGTCATGCTTCAGCCTCGTCGTCGTACACCTTAGGGAGATGCTCCAACGATGGAACCGTCCATCACAGCGGAGCAGTACCCTCAGCACCATTTCCAGAGGCCTCGGATCTTCTTCCCCGCCTCCGACAGTCACACCAACATCATCACCATCCTCCACGTCCAACCCAATGATGCTGAGGTCCACAAGGCTATGCCAAAGAGGTTGTACACTCGTCGCGTCACTTTGTTTCTCCATTCCTCTGTTCTTCCAATTCATGTGAGCCAAACACCCAAGTTGACTGAAATCCTATGTTTCCAAATGCTCTATTTTGCACGTGCATTCCTATCCTATTCCTGTGTTTTTCCTGTCCCTGCGTTTATAGAATCCTCCAATTCTGAGGAGCCCTTACAGATTTACTTCATTTTCAGATAGGCATCAAAGAAAACTCTGTGTGTTATGTCATGCTCCTGCCGTGCCGTCATCCACCCCACCCGAGGTGCACCATCGACAGAAGCGTTCACTGCAGCAGAGATCCCCCCTGCAGACTTCCTTTCGCCGCCTCAGATCATCTTCCCCATTGCCGGCAGCCATGCCAACTGCATTACCATCATCAACTGAGCAGATGAACCTGAGGACTACACAGTTCCGGAAGAGAGGTCGCAGTCTTTCGTGTTTGCTTTCGTTATACATCGGTTATTATTACCTGCTACTTCATCGTTCAATCTGGAGTTTTGAATTGCCCATGGGTCTCATATCGAGCCAACAACGAATAGTATCTGTCTACTATCTGGTTCACCTGGGGTCTTCTATGTGGTTCATGTTGGGTGGGCAGCAAACAATAGATGATCCATTGTCTATCTTTTTAAACTGAAGCTATAATCTACCTGCTATCATTAGTTTTGGATCCATCCACTCGTTTGCTACCATCAGTCTTAATTTTTGCATGCACCCCTTAGGCCTTACAAAATCTAACTATTTTTTTATTATGCATGTCAGATATTGTACACAATCGTACTGAACATGTAGAGAAAAAGAGAAGACTGTTGCATGCGAATATAATGTCATGCAGACGCCGCTCCATGGTGGGCGAAGTGCCCCTCCCCCTCCTGCATTTTCAGATTGTATTCTAGAGGAAGATAACTGTTCAGATGGAGACTCAGAAGGAGCCGACCACGCCTGTTTACCACCTGAGGTGTTTGCTCTAACCTGGCATGCTGATGTTGGTCATATCATGCATACGGTGCCTTGCATTGCTTACATTATACATCTTATATGTCATCAGCTTAGTTTAGATTTGCTTTCTGTGAATGCCACCTGTTTGGTTTCTATATCATACTCCCACCATTCTTAAATATTTGTCTTTTTAGAGATTTCAACAAGTGACTACATACGGAACAAAATGAGTGAATCTACACTCTAAAATATGTCTATATACATCCGTATGTGTTAGTCCATTTGAAATCTCTAAAAAGACAAATATTTAGGAACGGAGGGAGTATATGGGAATTATGCAATGCCATCTTCTTTAGCCAGGCATCATATACGTGAATCATGCAATGCCATCCTGTTTAGCCAGTCATCGTATATGTGAATTTTATCGTGCCATATTTTTTTCCATAATGTATTCCATTTGTCAACAATGTTTATACATTCATCTACTCTTCCTGTGCATCAGCCATTTGAGTCGGCCATGGGAAAATCTGGAGTGAAAACAAGGTCTTCTGAGCAGTCAGTGCTACCTGTCGATGCAGATTTCTTGCTGGTTACACATAGCTCCT
>NC_041388.1:242875643-242889435 GCF_002162155.2 Triticum dicoccoides
TTGGCTAGGTTATATTGCTCATATCATGCATATGGTGTCTTGCATTGCCATGCCATCTGCTTAGATTAGACATGCTTTGTGTGAATGCCTCCTGTTTGCTTTCTATATCAGATATGTGAATTATGCAATGCCATGTGTTTCAGCCAGTTATCATATATGTGAATTATGCACCGCCATGGAGCCAGGCATCATATATGTGAATTATCTCATGCCATGTTTTTTTCATTACGTATTCCATTTGTCGACAATCTGTGTATATTGAACTACTCTTCATGTGTATCAGCCATTTGAGCCGGTTATGGAAAAATCTGGAGTGAAAACAAGGTCTTCAGAGCAGGCAATGGTACCTGTTGAAGCATATATCTCGATGGTTACAGGGAGCTCCTCAGAGGAGGATTTAGAGACAGATGACCAGTCCTATATCCCACCTGAGGTGTATGCTCTAAGTTGCAATGTTTATATTTCTCATATGATGCATATGGTGTCTTGCATTGCTTAGTTTAGACATCATATGCACAATATTGAATTCTATCTGCTTAGTTTAGAGATCATACATGCGAGTGCCAGCTGCTTAGTATATGAATCAATTATGTCAATTATATCATGCCATCATGTATACTTAGACAGCATGTATGTGAATTATTTCATCCCAACCTATTTTAGAAAGACATCATATAGTTTTGTCATGTCATCCTGTTTAGGTACTCATCATATGTTGAATTATGCCATTATATCTTGTTAAGTTGTCCATCATATATCTGAAACTGTGTCATGCTATCCTGTTTAGTTAGGCATCATATATGTGAAATTGTGTCATGCTGTCCTATTTGGTTAGACAACATATATGTGAATTACCACATCTGTCTATCATACAATGTATGTATGTTCAATTTCTTTTCTTGTTTATCAGCCATTTGAATTGGAGGGGGTGATGCAGTATCTAAGGGAGCAAAAACTCGTTCTTCACAAAAGACAGTGCTACTCGTCGATGCAGATAGAACCATGGTTGTACTGGCCCACAAACTAGCCCCACCACACATAATCGAGACTCTTCCAGATTGCACACTTACACCGTTGGGCAGAGAACCAGCTACAACCCATCTAACCGCAACCCCAGCGGATAGTAACCCACTTATAGTTGACAAAGCACCATGTCCACCACAGAGTACCCCCACACGATCAGTTTGTAAAGCTACTGCAGTGCCCAAAGCGCGAAGACCACCACAGCTAACCCAAACTCCACGTTTAAAGAAGAAGAGCAACTTTTCTCAGGTCAGATTCCATAGCTATGGTCCATACTCCTTTGTTGTTGCATCACTGTATTTACTCATACCAACTACTTTCAAATTTGAAGGATACAATTGAAACTCCAATGGCGCAACATGTATGTTTTAAATGTATTTCTTTAACTGGATTGCTGTTCTAACTTCTTGCTTTATGTTGATTTCAGTTTAAGTTGTATAAACAGTTATGTTCTCATGTGATGCACATTACAAGTGCTGCCAATGTTGTGTAGTTTCTCACACTTATATTCTATCTATGCTGTTGTGTCTTAAAAATATATGAGTTGAACC
Organism: Triticum dicoccoides; assembly: GCF_002162155.2. NCBI lineage: Eukaryota > Viridiplantae > Streptophyta > Magnoliopsida > Poales > Poaceae > Triticum > Triticum dicoccoides. The sequence goes on from NC_041388.1 coordinate 242,877,218, forward strand.
GTGTCTCTATCTTGATTAGGGAACATAAACTAGAATGATATGGACAATACAGTGACCATAGTACATAGATATATGTTTGTTTCATGATGTTATCCTGTCCACCTTACTACTGAACCGGTTTACCAAAATGAGTTTCGTATACTACAAGCTAAACATGTGATGTGTCTGCTTGTTTCTCTTGTAGTATGCAAACATAATATTGGAGAAGAGCACCCCACTATGCAATGGTAGAGAAAGTAATGCAGATAAGGTTCAAGATAGTGAGACAACCCTGTTGGTCTCCAAGAAAGGTGATAAAAACGATCTTGTAGACAGTGAGAAAACCCCACAGTCCTGCGTTGATGTAGTGTTCGAGTTACTGGCCAGTACCGCTGGCACAAGCTCTTCGAACTCGCTGCCTGAATCACTTCGGCTTCTTCAGTCTCAGCTACAAGCTGAAAGGCATCAGTCAGTTGTGCTGCGGCAAGAAGCCGAAGGACTAAGGAAGTCCCTACCGAATTCAGATGCGTACTTTCTTGTGCAACAGCAAGCGCTGGAGGATTTAAGCGCCAAACAAGAGAAAGTTAATAAGCTTGCTAAGCATCTTGCTAGCATTATGGGTACCGAGGATATTGTTTCCGAACTCTTCTGAAGTGGTTTCAGTTCTGGACTTGTTTTGCTGCGACGTTTATATGCTGCTTTGTTCCCTATATTTGCACTGGTGGCGAACTTTGATGCCCAGTGGATGTAATATGTGTAATAGCCGTGATAGCCTAGCATAAGTTGCTTGCTTATTTATTTCCTTGTTGTCTTGTTTATTTGTTTGCTTGTAGTCAGTGCAGTTCTTTTTCCGCGGTTTGCTAGTGGCTGCAATAACCTATTTTTTAAAACTAGGCCACAATAACCATGGGCTAATATTTACTGTAGTGACACTGGGTCTCCTACTGGCCATAGAAACAGTGGGCCTTCTACGGGCCATAGAAACAGTAGGCCTTCTACGGGCCGTAGAAACAATGGGCCTTCTACGGGCCGTAGAAACAATGGGCCTTCTACGGGCCATAGAAACAATGGGCCTTCTACGGGCCGTATCATTAATGGGCCTTATACGGCCGTATGATTGATTAGCCAAACATGGGCCAATAACAGGCCGCATTATGGCCGTAAACGGGCTAGAGTTGGAATCGTCCGTTCATGGGCCGACCATAACGGGCCATCGTTAATAGGCTGTATTTGATGACGCTATGAAAACGGCCCAACGTATTAACGGACCACAAACGGGCTGACTGTAACCACAGGCTGAATTTGGCCCACAAGCAGAAAATGACAGTAATGGGCCGTATGTAAACGAATGCTGGAAATGAGCCCATGAATAAATGGGCTCTGAGAAGGCCGAAAGATAACATGGGCTGGAAACGGCCCAACGGAATAACGGGCCGTTAATGGGTATAAAGTGATACACTATTCATTACGGGCCAGTTTCATCATGGGCCGTTAATGGGTGTAAACTGATACACTGTTCATTACGGTCCAGTTTCACCACGGGTCGTTAATAGGCCAAGAGTTACATAGGGCCTCATATGGGCCGAAAGACGTCATGGGCCATACATGGGCCAGAAGTGAAAATGGGCTGGAATCATATTGGATGGCCCAGATGACGCTACTGGGCCTAATTCGGATAGGGCGTAACGGGCCTTGGGTTAGCAGGCTGTAAATGGGCTATATGCGAACATGCCGTTAACAGGCTTTCCATGGGCCGGCCCGCCATGTTTTAACCAAGTCAAACGGGCCGGCCTTTTCACAGGAATGGGCCTCTGTTGGGCCGTGCCACGTGTCGACGTATGATAGGCGCCTTCTGTCCAATGAATGGATGACATCTGTCCCAACGATGAGCCGACACGTGTTTCCTCCAGCCAATGATGATTTTACACGTGGAAAATCCCCATTGGTCGGGGCTGTTAACGGGTTATCGGATCCAAAACCCGACCTGATAGCTTAACAGCGTTCCGTTACGGTGGATGCCACGTGTCGGTCACCCTTGACGAAAGCACTTCTGTGACGCGCGATTTATCGTCATGGAAGTGCACACTTCCGTGATGATCATTTTGGTAATGTCATGGAACACTTCTATGACAACACATGTATGACTATCTTGATTCTGTCATAAAATCGTCATGGATGTACATGCATGACAAAAAATGCGACCTACTATGACAAACATGTATCATCACGGAAGTGTATTTTTTTTGTAGTGAAAAGGGGTGCCACGACAACGAATCCGAAAATGATGCCACAGCAACATATCGGTTCTGGTAACTCAATTGAGATGCCGGTGCAAAAGGAAGTGTGACGGGAGCGTGCAAAAGATGGTGGGGTGATCCCGGATATCGGGTTCCCACGGGTCGACGACGGTGCCAAGCGAGGGAAACAACTAACGTTCACGGGAGGATACGACATCCAAACATGCATCTCATACAACACATGCATTCGTCCACGGGTCATCGTCTCGGTGTTATACCTTTGAAGTGTGCATTTCGAAGCGGATTAAGTTCGTAGAGGGAAGTAGTGGTAGTAGACATTCTCGCGACGGCAGTGGAAGTAGTGGTACTATCGGTCCTCGACGAGGGTAGTGGTACTAGCGATCTTGGCGATGGTAGTCGTTCATGTTCTTAGATGCACAAGTTTGTCCGTAGATGTTCGGGGTCACAACGAGGAACTTGACGCATCGTTGAACTTGGCGTCCGAGGAATCCTGCGTAGTCGTACACGAGTTGTAGTCGAACTTGACGTCCACGGGGTCGAGTAGAGGTACTTGGCAAAATGCACGTTGATGGTGGTTGTACTCGTATCGTCGTGGAAGTAGTCGTTCACTTGACGGTCTTTGGCAATGGTCGTCGTACATAGTTCGTAGGCGTTCGGGTCTCCCGTAGAGGTACTAGACGCATCCTGGAGGTGTAACTGTACACGCACGTAGATGAACTTGGCGGGTCCCTGACGTCCTAGTACTTGGCGTTTGGTGCGGTACTTGCCGAGCAAGAGGCGAAGTTGTGGCTCGATGGTCTTGGCCGCACAGGTGGTAGCAGCCATGAAAGGCCGTCGGAGAGGGAGCAAGGGCGCGAGGAGGGCCATGGCAGGCACGGGTTTGCCGGACCTGCAACTGCGGCTGACGACGATGGCAGAGGAGACCTTGGGGTTGGCCCTGGTGTCAACTTGACCATGGAGACGATGGAGGTTGGCGGCTGGAGGTGGAGGGGAACACGACAGGCGGACGACAGCGGCCTGCTCGCCGGCACGGCTGGTGGTGGAGGTCGCCAGGCGACGAAGGTGCAGTGCTGGTGGAGGAAGGCCATGGCAGATGAGGGCGGCGCAGAGCAGCAACCTGCTACTGGTCGCCGTCGCAGGCGAGACAAGGGGCGACGGAGTGCCATGGCTGAGGGAGCAGAGGGGAAGGCTTGGGTGCTGGGGGAGCAGCAAGACGCGCCATGGTGGTCGGAGCAGGGGAAGGAGAGGTTGCCGCGGTAGGGTCAGGGCGGCGCTCGGCGGCAGCGGTCTTGGAGGCGGGGTGGCGAAGGGACGGTGCTTGCCCGAGGGAGATGGGGATTGGGCGAGGTGCTACCTCTTGAGCACTGTGTTGGATTTTCCCGAAGAGGAGGGGATGATGCAGCAAAGTAGTGTAAGTATTTCCCTCAGTTTTTGAGAACCAAGGTATTAATCCAGTAGGAGGCTACGCGCGAGTCCCTCGTACCTACACAAAAACAATAGCTCAACGCAACCAACACGCTTAGGGGTTGTCAATCCCTTCATGGTCACTTACGAAAGTGAGATCTGATAAAGATGATAAATAATATTTTTGGTATTTTTGGTATAGAGATGCTTAGTAAAAAGTAAAAGCATAGTAAAAGCAAAGCAATAATAAAGTGATAGAGATTGATATGATGAGAAAGTGACCTGGGGGCCATAGGTTTCACTAGTGGCTTCTCTCAAGAGCATAAGTATTCTACGGTGGGTGAACAAATTACTGTTGAGCAATTGATAGAATTGAGCATAGTTATGAGAATATCTAGGTATGATCATGTATATAGGCATCACGTCCGAGACAAGTAGACCGACTCCTGCCTGCATCTACTACTATTACTCCACACATCGAACGCTATCCAGCATGCATCTATAGTATTAAGTTAAAAAAAGAGTAACGCCTTAAGCAATATGACATGATGTAGAGGGATAGTTTCATGCAATATGATAAAAACCCCATCTTGTTATCCTCGATGGCAACAATGCAATACGTGCCTTGCTGCCCCTTCTGTCACTGGGAAAGGACACCGCAAGATCAAACCCAAAGTTAAGCACTTCTCCCATGGCAAGAAAAACCAATCTAGTAGGCCAAACCAAACTGATAATTCGAAGAGACTTGCAAAGATAACCAATCATACATAAAATAATTCAGAGAAGATTCAAATATTATTCATAGATAGACTTGATCATAAACCCACTATTCATCGGTCTCAACAAACACACCGCAAAAAGAAGATTACATCGAATAGATCTCCACGAGAGAGGGGGAGAACATTGTATTGAGATCCAAAAAGAGAGAAGAAGCCATCTAGCTACTAACTATGGACCCGTAGGTCTGAAGTAAACTACTCACACTTCATCGGAGGGGCTTGGATGATGATGTAGAAGCCCTCCGTGATCGATGCCCCCTCCGGCGGAGCTCCGGAACAGGCCCCAAGATGGGATCTCGTGGATACAGAAAGTTGCGGCGGTGGAATTAGGTTTTTGGCTCCGTCCCCGATCATTTGGGGGTACGTAGGTATATATAGGAGGAAGAAGTACGTCGGTGGAGCTTCGAGGGGCCCACGAGGCAAGGGGGCACGCCCTAGGGGGGCGCGCCCTCCACCCTTCTGGCCGCCTCGTGGCTTTCTTGACGGAGGGTCCAAGTCTCCTAGATCTTATCTGACGAGAAAATCACGTTTCCGAAGGTTTCATTCCGTTTGGACTCCGTTTGATATTCTGTTTCTTCGAAACACTGAAATAGGCAAAAAATAGCAATTCTGGGCTGGGCCTCCGGTTAATAGGTTAGTCCCAAAAATATTATAAAAGTGGAAAATAAAGCCCAATATAGTCCAAAACAGTAGATAATATAGCATGGAGCAATCAAAAATTATAGATACGTTGGAGACGTATCAAGCATCCCCAAGCTTAGTTCCTGCTCGTCCTCGAGTAGGTAAATGATAAAAACAAAACTTTTGATGCGGAGTGCTACTTGGCATAATTTGATGTAATTCTTCTTAATTGTGGTATGAATATTCAGATCCGAAAGATTCAAGACAAAAGTTCATATTGACATAAAAATGATAATACTTCAAGCATACTAACTAAGCAATTATGTCTTCTCAAAAGAACATGGCCAAAGAAAGTTCATCCCTACAAAATCATATAGTTTAGTCATGTTTCATTTTCGTCACACAAGAATGCTCTCATCATGCACAACCCCGATGACAAGCCAAGCAATTGTTTCATACTTTAGTAATCTCAAACCTATAAACTTTCACGCAATATATGAGCACGAGCCATGGACATAGCACTATGGGTGGAATAGAATATAATGAGGGGGTTATGTGGAGAAGACAAAAAAGGAGAAAGTCTCACATCAACGAGGCTAATCAATGCGCTATGGAGATGCCAACCAATTGATGTTAATGCAAGGAGTAGGGATTGCCATGCAACAGATGCACTAGAGCTATAAATGTATGAAAGCTCAACAAAAGAAACTAGTGGGTGTGCATCCAACTTGCTTGCTCATGAAGACCTAGGGCACTTGAGGAAGCCCATTGTTGGAATATACAAGCCAAGTTCTATAATGAAAAATTCCCACTAGTATATGAAAGTGATAACATGAGAGACTCTCTACTATGAAGATCATGGTGCTACTTTGAAGCACAACTGTGGTAAAAGGATAGTAACATTGTCCCTTCTCTCTTTTTCTCTCATTTTTTGGGCCTTCTCTTTTTTACGGACTTTCTTTTTTTGGGGCCTTCTCTTTTTTATGGCCTTCCTTTTTTTATTCCTCACTTGGGACAATGCTCTAATAATGATGATCATCACACTTCTATTTATTTACAACTCAATGATTACAACTTGATACTAGAACAAGGATGACTCTATATGAATGCCTTCGGCGGTGTACCGGGATATGCAATGAATCAAGAGTGACATGTATGAAAGAATTATGAATGGTGGCTTTGCCACAAATACTATGTCAACTACATTATCATGCTAAGCAATATGACAATGATGAATGTGTCATGATGAACGGAATGATGGAAAGTTGCATGGCAATATATCTCGGAATGGCTATGAAAATGCCATAATAGGTAGGTATGGTGGCTGTTTTGAGGAAGATGTAAGGAGGTTTATGTGTGAAAGAGCGTATAATATCACGAGGTTTGGATGCACCAGCGAAGTTTGCGCCAACTCTCAATGTGAGAAAGGGCAATGCACGGTACCGAAGAGGCTAGCAAGGATGGAAGGGTGAGAGTGCGTATAATCCATGGACTCAACATTAGTCATAAAGAACTCACATACTTATTGCAAAAATCTACATGTCATCAAAAACCTCGGCACTACGCGCATGCTCCTAGGGGGATAGATTGGTAGGAAAAGACCATCGCTCGTCCCCGACCGCCACTCATAAGGAACACAATCAAATAACACCTCATGTTTCAAATTTGTTGCATAACTTTACCATACGTGCATGCTACGGGACTTGCAAACCTCAACACAAGTATTTCTCAATTTCACAACTACTCAACTAGCATGACTTTGATATTATTACCTCCATATCTCAAAACAATCATCAAGCATCAAACTTTTCTTAGTATTCAACACACTCATACGAAAGTTTTATTATTAATCTTGCATACCAAGCATATTAGGATTTTAAGCAAATTACCATGCTATTAAGACTCTCAAAATAATCTAAGTGAAGCATGAGAGATCAATAGTTTCTATAAAACAAATCCACCACCGTGCTCTAAAAGATATAAGTGAAGCACTAGAGCAAAACTATAAAGCTCAAAAGATATAAGTGAAGCACATAGAGTATTCTATCAAATTCCAAATCATGTATGGCTCTCTCAAAATGTGTGTACAGCAAGGATGATTGTGGTAGACTAACAAGCAAAGACTCAAATCATAAAAGACGCTCCAAGCAAAACACATATCATGTGGTGAATAAAAATATAGCTCCAAGTAAAGTTACCGATAGAAGTAGACGAAAGAGGGGATGCCTTCCGGGGAATCCCCAAGCTTTGGCTTTTAGGTGTACTTAGATTATATTGGGGGTTCCATGGGCATCCCCAAGCTTATGCTCTTGCCACTCCTTGTTCCATAATCCATCAAATCTTTACCCAAAACTTGAAAACTTCACAACACAAAACTTAAAGTAGAAAATCTCGTGAGCTCCGTTAGCGAAAGAAAACAAAAGACCACTTCAAGGTACTGTAATTAACTCATTCTTTATTTATATTGGTGTTAAACCTACTTTATTCCAACTTCTCTATGGATTATAAACTATTTTACTAGCCATAGATTCATCAAAATAAGCAAACAACACACGAAAAACAGAATCTGTAAAAAACAGAACAGTCTGTAGTAATCTGTAGCTAGCGCAAGATCTGGAACCCGAAAAATTCTAAAATAAATTTCTGGACATGAGGAATTTATCTATTAATCATATTCAAAAATAATTAACTAAATATCACTTTCCAAATAAAAATGACATCAGTTCTCGTGAGCTCTAAAGTTTCTATTTTTTACAGCAAGTTCAACAAGACTTTCCCCAAGTCTTCCCAACGGTTCTACTTGGCACAAACACTAATTAAACACAAAAAATACAACCAAAACAGAGGATAAACAAATATTTTATTACTAAAAAGGAGAAAAAAAATCAAGGAATAAAAATAAAATTGGGTTGCCTCCCAACAAGCGCTATCGTTTAACGCCCCTAGCTAGGCATAACAAGCAAGAATAGATCTAGGTATTGCCATCTTTGGTAGGCAATCCATAAGTGGCTCTCATGATAGATTTATATGGTAATTTTATTTTCTTTCTAGGAAAGTGTTCCATTCCCTTTTTTAATGGAAATTGAAATCTAATATTTCCTTCCTTCATATCAATAATTGCACCAACCGTTCTAAGGAAAGGTCTACCGAGAATAATAGGGCAAGAAGGATTGCAATCTATATCAAGAACGATAAAATCTACAGGAACATAATTCCTATCTGCAACAATAAGAACATCATTAATTCTTCCCATAGGTTTCTCAATAGTGGAATCCACAAGATGCAAGTTTAGAGAGCAATCATCAAAATCACGGAAATCTAGCAAATCACACAAAGTTTTGGGAATAGTAGAGACACTAGCACCCAAATCACACAAAGCATAAAACTCATAATTTTTAATTTTAATTTTAATAGTAGGTTCCCACTCATCATAAAGTTTTCTAGGGATAGAAACTTCCAATTCAAGTTTTTCTTCATAAGATTGCATCAAGGCATCAACGATATGTTTAGTAAACGCTTTATTTTGACTATAAGCGTGAGGAGATTTTAGCACGGATTGCAACAAGGAAATACAATCAATTAAAGAGAAATTTTCATAATTAAATTCCTTGAAATCCAATATAGTGGGTTTTGCAACATCTAGGGTTTTAATTTCTTCAATCCCACATTTATCAAATTTAGCATCAAGATCAAAAGATTCAGAATTATTGGAACGCCTTCTAGGTAAAGGTGGATCATATTCAGTCCTATCATTATCAAGATTCATATTTCAAAACAAAGATTTAATAGGGGACACATCAATAATTTTTAGATCTTCATCATTATTTTCATAGGAACTAGAAGAACATGCTTTAATAAAGGCATCTTTCATAGCACGCGTCCTAGCGGTTCTTTCCTTGCACTCATCAATGGAAATTCTCATGGCTTTGAGAGACTCAATGATATCATGCTTAGGATGAATAGATCTAAGCTTTAAAGAATCAACATCAAGAGAAATTCTATCAACGTTCCTAGCCAAATCATCAATCTTAAGCAATTTTTCTTCAATCATAGCATTAAAATTCTTTTGCGAAGAAATAAATTCTTTAATATTAGATTCAAAATCAGAGGGCATATTATTATAATTTCCATAAGAGTTATTGTAGGAATTCCCATAATTATTAGAAGGATTACTAGGATATGGCCTAGGATTAAAATTCCCTCTATAAGCGTTGTTACCAAAATTATTCCTACCAACAAAATTCACATCCATAGATTCATTGTTATTCTCAATCAAAGTAGACAAAGGCATATCATTAGGATCAGAAGAAACACTCTTAGTAGCAAATAATTTCATAAGTTCATCCATCTTTCCACTCAAAACATTAATTTCTTCTATCGCATGCACCTTTTTATTAGTGGATCTTTCAGTGTGCCATTGAGAATAATTAACCATAATATTATCTAGGATTTTAGTAGCATTTCCTAAAGTGATTTCCATAAAAGTGCCTCCCGCGGCCGAATCTAAAAGATTTCTAGAAGCAAAATTCAATCCGGCATAAAAAATTGTATAATCATCCACAAATTCAAACCATGAGTAGGGCAATTGCGTATCATTAATTTCATTCTCTCCCAAGCTTGTGCAACATGTTCATGATCAAGTTGTTTAAAATTAATAATATCGTTTCTAAGAGAGATGATTTTAGCGGGAGGAAAATACTTAGAGATAAAAGTATCTTTGCACTTGTTCCATGAATCAATATTGTTTTTAGGCAAAGATGAAAACAACCTTTAGCATGATCTCTAAGCAAAAAAGGAAATAGCTTCAATTTAACAATATCATTATCGACATCTTCTTTTGCATGTCACACAAATCAATGAAGCTATTAAGATGGGCAGCGACATCTTCACTAGGAAGGCCGGAGAACGGATCTTTCATGACAAGATTCAACAAAGCAGCATCAATTTCACAAGATTCAGCATCAGTAAGAGGAGCAATCGGAGTGCTAATAAAATCATTGTTGTTGGTATTGATAGATTCACACAATTTAGTATTATCTTGAGCCATCGCGACAAACAAGCAATCCAACACATGAGCAAACAAAAAGCAAATGGGCAAACGAGGCTAATAGAGAGAGAGAGAGGGAGGATAGAGAGAGAGGGCGAATAAAACGGCAGGGGTGAAGTGGGGGAGAGGAAAACGAGAGGCAAATGGCAAATAATGTAATGCGGGAGATAGGGATTGTGATGGGTACTTGGTATGTTGACTTTTGTGCAGACTCCCCGGCAACGGCGCCAGAAATGGCTCGTTGTCGGGAGTCAAATCTTGACTTGCGCGAACCTCCCCGGCAACGGCGCCAGAAATTCTTCTTGCTACCTCTTGAGCACTGCGTTGGATTTCCCTGAAGAGGAGAGGATGATGCAGCAAAGTAGCGTAAGTATTTCCCTCAGTTTTTGAGAACCAAGATATCAACCAAGTAGGAGGCTACGCGCGAGTCCCTCGTACCTACACAAAAACAATAGCTCAACACAAACAACGCGCTTAGGGGTTGTCAATCCCTTCACGGTCACTTACGAAAGTGAGATCTGCTAAAGATGATAAATAATATTTTTGGTATTTTTGGTATAGAGATGCAAGGTAAAAAGTAAAAGCAAAGTAAAAGCAAAGCAATAATAAAGTGATAGAGATTGATATGATGAGAAAGAGACCTGGGGCCATAGGTTTCACTAGTGGCTTCTCTCAAGAGCATAAGTATTCTATGGTGGGTGAACAAATTACTGTTGAGCAATTGACAGAATTGAGCATAGTTATGAGAATATCTAGGTATGATCATGTATATAGGCATCACGTCCGAGACAAGTAGACCGACTCCTGCCTGCATCTACTACTATTACTCCACTCATCGACCGCTATCCAACATGCATCTAGAGTATTAAGTTAAAAACAGAGTAACACCTTAAGCAATATGACATGATGTAGAGGGATAGTTTCATGCAATATGATAAAAACCCCATCTTGTTATCCTCGATGGAAACAATACAATACGTGCCTTGCTGCCCCTTCTGTCACTGGGAAAGGACACCGCAAGATCAACCCAAAGCTAAGCACTTCTCCCATGGCAAGAAAAACCAATCTAGTAGGCCAAACCAAACTGATAATTCGAAGAGACTTGCAAAGATAACCAATCATACATAAAAGAATTCAGATAAGATTCAAATATTATTCATAGATAGACTTGATCATAAACCCACAATTCATCGGTTTCAACAAACACACTGCAAAAAGAAGATTACATCGAATAGATCTCCACGAGAGAGGGGGAGAACATTGTATTAAGATCCAAAAAGAGAGAAGAAGCTGTAACGCCCCAGATGTAACTTTCCCTATCTGTACTCCAACTCTTGCCTCCGGCATTAAGTTATATTTATTTCTCGGGTTCGGGTCTTTGTCTCCATGTGTTGTTTTCGTTTTCATGCATCTCATATCAGGTCATCATGTGCATTGCATTTGCATACGTGTTCATCTCATGCATTCGAGCATTTTCCCCGTTGTCCGTTTTGCATTCCGGTGCTTCGTTCTCCTCCGGCGGTCATTTCTAGCTTTCTTTCGTGTGTGAGGATTAAACATTTCCGAATTGGACCGTGACTTGACAAGCGGCCTTGGTTTACTACCGGTAGACCGCCTGTTAAGTTTCGTATCATTTGGACTTCGTTTGATACTCCAACGGTTAACCGAGGGACCGAAAAGGCCTCGTATGTGTTGCAGCCCAACACCCCTTCAATTTGGCCCAAAAACCCACCAAACTCTGCTCCATGTCCTAGAGCGTTCGATCACGATCACGTGGTCGAAAACCGCACCTCATTTGGACTCTCCTAACTCTAGTTATGCCTATATATACCCCCCTCCATTTTCGGATCGCGTCTTCCTCCTCGAACCCTAGTTCTAAAAAAAATAAATCCCCGCACCGACGGACGTGTCCGCCCCCGGCCGGACATTTCTCCGCCGCCAATCCCGCCTTGCCATGTGGGCGCCGCCGCCGCCGCCGGCCCGCGGGAGCCCGCGCCCAGCCCCCGCGCCGCCCGAGCGGGCCGCTCCCCCGCCGCCTCGCGCCGCTCGTCTTCCCTGCCGCCGCACCGCTCGCCGCCGCCGCCTCAAGCCGGTGCCGCCACCCGCGCCTCCACGCCGCCATCACCGCCC
>NC_041388.1:242889904-242892175 GCF_002162155.2 Triticum dicoccoides
GCGCCTCGCCCCGCCCGCGGCCGCCGCTCCATCTCCGGCGACCGGCCGGATCCGGCCACCCCCTCACCGGCCGGCCTCCTCTCCACTCCGGCATCCACTCCGGCGAACGACTCCGGCGTCCTCGACTTCCATGCCCCGGCGTGAACAGTGTCGCGCCCGATCCAGATCTGACCCGGGATGAACAGTAAACCCTAGGTGAAATTCTTCTAAGTCCCAGAATTTTTAGTCCAAGTTGCTATGTTCGAGGCCCCGTAACTTTGCATCCGTAGCTCCGATTTGGGCATATGATGTATCAAAATGTTCGCCTCGACGAGTACATCATTTCATTCCATTGCATCATTTTCATTTGAGTTCACCTTGATGCCCAAAATGCTGTTAGAAGGAGGCTTCGTGAGTTAATTGTCAGATCTGCTAGTTCATCTTAGACTTTTGTCATTTTTGCCATGATTATTGTATGCATGCTATGTCTGTGAGTCCTTAATATGTTTTGTTAAGGATTTTGTCTTCTTTCCAGAGGTGCAACCCATGCATTTTTAGGATGTGTGTGGTGACTTGTGCAAGCTTGCAAAGTGAGGCACCCGATAAATCTGTTTTCAGGGACTTTGTTGTTTTCACTAAGTCTGGGATATTTTAGTTCATGATGCCATATGTTCAGCTTGTTTCCTAGTGATCCGTGCCTCTTTTGAGGATGATCAGTAAAGGAGTTTTGTTAATCATGTTATGCTCTATCCATCCATGTCTTTGTTTGCAATTATGGAGCACCATAGCTTGAGTCAATCGAGCTCTACTTTTGCTTCATGGTGAATCTGGGCAGATCGTCAACTCGTTTGCGATTTTGCCGGCGTTGTTGTAGTTGATCCGTGCATGCTATGCCATTGTTCTTGCCATGTCTAGCTTGTTTTTTGTGCCTTCTTAATGGATGTATGCTTGCCTTGCTGTGACTTGCACCATGGTGAGTGCATCGAGCTTGTTTACATGCCTTCGTGAGTTATATTTCAGCATGTCTCAGTTTTCACTAAGTCTGGAAACTGATTGTGTTTTCGCTATGTTCGTGTGCCCGTTAATATATTTTGTGATCCCTTTTGGCCCCAGGTCACTTTGGGACTTTTGTTAAGCTTGTTGAGTAGCTCCATGCCATGTTCTTACTTGTCATGTTCAGGTCCTGTATCATGTTGTTTTGCTGCTCCGAAGAGGGCTCCGTGATCTGAAATTTCAGACTAGTGTTAATTTCACTAAGTCTGGAATCTGTTTTGCATTTGCGTTTTTGCCATGCTTATTTGAACCTCATAATGGATGTATTGGCCGTGGCTCAGTGCTAGTCTTTTGTTAAGCATCTTGTGTGCATTCCTGCCATGTATTTTTTTGTCATGTTTGGTGGTTGTAGCATGTTCTTTTCGTTGCATTTAGATGCCTACTTGCTGTAAATCGCAGACCGGTGTCATATCTTAAAACGCTTGCCATTTCCAAACCGTAACTCCGATTCCAATGATCTTTATATCGTTTTCAAGCGATTTCATCCCCTCTTTCCAGTGGCACACTTCGAATTCCAAGTTGAGGCTAGGTTCATGCATTTCCTGTCATATCTTGCATTTTTCCTCCCGCATCGCATCCCGCATAGCATATCTTCATTTCATCATATTGCTTGGTCTCGCACGTGGTTGATTGTATCCTTGTTGCTTGTTTGTCTTGTTGGGTAGAGCCGTGAGACGAGTTCGCTACCGAGGAGCCCGTTGAGTTTGCTTGTGAGGATCCAGTCAACTCTGACAACTGTGTAGGCAAGATGATCATACCCTCAAAATCACTACTATCTTTGCTATGCTAGTTTGCTCGCTCTTGCTATACTAATGCTACGATGCCTACCTTTTGCTTGTCAGCCTCCCAATTGCCATGTCAACCTCTAACCCACCTTGTCCTAGCAAGCCGTTGATTGGCTATGTTACAGCTTTGCTCAGCCCCTCTTATAGCGTTGCTAGTTGCAGGTGAAGATTGGAGGCCGTTCCTTGTTGGAACATTTATTTACTTGTTGGGATATCATTATATTGCTATGTTATCTTAATGCATCTATATATTTGGTAAAGGGTGGAAGGCTCGGCCTCTCGCCTAGTGTTTTGTTCCACTCTTGCCGCCCTAGTTTCCGTCATATCGGTGTTATGTTCCCGGATTTTGCGTTCCTTACGCGGTTGGGTTATAATGGGAACCCCTTGATAGTTTGCCTTGATTAAAGCTTTTCCAGCAATGCCCAACATTGGTCTTACCATTTGCCACCTAGCC
>NC_041388.1:242892390-242911261 GCF_002162155.2 Triticum dicoccoides
ACTCTGGGCTGGCCTACCCGTACCTAGGACAATCTGAGTGTGCCCTGAGAAAGAGATTGTGCAGCTCCTATCGGGATTTGTCGGCACATTCGGGCGGTGTTGCTGGTCTTGTTTTAACCTGTCGAATTGTCTTGTTGTACCAGGTTACCGAGTCTGATCGGTGTGTCTCGGGTGGAGGTCTATTCCTTCGTTGATCGTGAGAGCTTGTCATGGGCTAAGTTGGGACTCCCCTGCAGGGATTGAACTTTCGAAAGCCGTGCCCGCGGTTATGGGCAGAGGGGAATTTTTTAATGTTCGATTGTAGATAACTTAAACCTTAATTAATTAAAATGAATCAACTGTGTGTGTTACCATGATGGCCTCTTCTCGGCGGAGTCCGGGAAGTGGACACGGTGTTGGAGTTATGCTTGCGCAGGTTGTCCTTCTAGATTCTCGCTCGCGCTTTGCCTCCTCTTCTCGCTCTCTTTTGCGTATAAGATAGCCACCATATATGCTAGTCGCTTGCTGCAGCTCCACATATATTTGTCTCATCCATTCCTATAAGCTTAAATAGTTTTGATCGCGAGGGTGCGAGATTGCTGAGTCCCTGTGGCTCACAGATACTATAATTCCAGGTGATTTCGCTCCAGGTGATTTCGCTCCAAGTGACGAGTACGAGCTCAAGTGGGAGTTCGACGAGGGCTCTCAGCGTTATTATGTTTCCTTTCCCGATGATCAGTAGTGGTGCCTAGTTGGGGTTTGATTCAGGGCCTTGTCGCATGTTGGGTTCTTTTCTATTTTGGCGCCGTAGTCGGGCCATGAGTGATTGTTTGATGGATGTTATTTATGTACTCTGATGTGACGTGGCGAGTGTAAGCCAACTATGTTATCTCCCCCCTTTTATTACATATTACATGGGATGTTGTAATGATTGCCTGACTTGCGACATTGCTTTCAATGCGGTTATGTCTCTAAGTCGTGCCTCGACACGTGGGAGCTATAGCCGCATCGAGGGCGTTACAAGTTGGTAATCAGAGCCTTCCCCGACCTTAGGAGCCCCATTGCTTGATCGTTTTTAGCAGCCGAGTTGTGTCTAGAAAAATGTTTTGAGTCATTTAGGAATTATATATCGGAGAGCTTAGGAATTCTTTTTACTTCCCAGTCTCCTCATCGCTCTGGTAAGGCATCCTGACGTAGAGTTTTGACTCTTCTCTTCTCAAATTTCACTAAATTTTTTTTTAGGATCACACGAGTATCTTGGATTTGTTCCGATGGCTTATGATGAGAACATTGTCTTGGTGCCTCCTGTCAGGGGTTTAGTGGAAGTGTCCCGGGGAGTTGAGCTCTGAGGTGTTGTCATCATAATTTTATCGTTGCAATTCTGGAATACTTGAGATATGTTCACCGACATCGAAAATCTCTTTTATGCAGTTCGTTGGTGAGATAACCTCGACGCCACCCAGTACTGGGGCGGGAGTTCGGGAGTATCGCCATAACTTGTATAATAGATGCTTTTCGAAGGTTGAGGTAGATGGTTTCCGAAGTTTTCTTGGTTATGTGTTGAAGGATGGATACAGCTGGATGTAGGATTTGCTAGTTTGGGTGAGGTATTATGCTTCCCCTGTATCCCCAACACCTGATTGCATAACCGGAAAAGTTCGGGAGTTTCATAGGTGGGAACTCTAGTAGCTCTAGTTCTTCTTCCACGGATATTGGTTTGAGATTGGGATTTCTTACCGATTATTCGTTCTGGATCCGTACCTTGTTGATTTATTTCTCTACCTTAATTCTACGTGGCTTCTCAATTTATGGATATGTGACCATTTTAAGAGGAATGCATTCGTTCATTTCGTTCGGATGTGAAGACTATATGTTGCAATTTTCATTCCATTGGATTCAGCTTCAATATTTATCTGTCTATGTGCTAACGGTGGTCAACCTCTTCAGGATGGCTCCCGCTAAGAGCACCAGTCAGAACCAGAATCAAGATCCGCCACCGCCTCCACCTCCTCCAAAGGCATGGCAAGCTGTGATGGCCGCAACCAATGCAAACACTCAGCTGATCATGCAAATTCTCCAAGAGCGCAATCAAGGCAGTCAAGGGAATCAAGGCAGCAATCAGAGTCACTATGCTACACTCAACCAGTTCCTTGCTAACGGGTCAAAGACTTTCAGTAATTGTGTTGAGGCAACCGATGCTGATGATTGGCTTGTGGATCTGTGTAAGCATTTCGAGTGCAGCAACGTCAGGCCTGAGGACTTTGTGAAGTTCGCTTCCTTCCAACTCAAAGATCAGGCAGCAGAATGGTTCCAGCAGTACAAGGATTCCAGAGGTGGACGTGTTATCACTTGGGATGATTTCCGTCGAGATTTCCGAGCTCATCACATTCCGCAGAGCGTGGTTGAAAGCAAGCGTGAGGAATTCCGCAATCTGAAGCAAGGTTCTTTTGTCTGTCTATGACTACAACAAATTGTTCCAGAAGCTTGCCTGCTTTGCCAAGCAGGACGTGCCTAATGAGAAGAGCATGATATATCAGTTCAGGGGTGGTCTCAGGGAAGATATTCAGCTCGCTCTTGTCCTCTTTGAGCCCTTGAGATACGATGAGTTCTACAACATGGCACTGAAGCAAGAGGCTGCTCAGTTGAGGTGTGATGCTTCCAGGAAGCGAGTCAGAGATGTTACTCCTTCTTCCTCTACTCAAGTGGCCAAGCAGCAGAAGTTTTGGCTTCCTCCTCCTCCGTTCCGTCAGCGGTATCAGCAGAAGAGCAAAGGTGGTAGTGGTTCTTCCCACCCACCCAACCCAGGCTTTCAGAACAAGACTTCGTCTCAAGCTCCAAGACCGAGTGCTCCGTATCACCGTACGCTTTCTGAGGTCACGTGCAACAAGTGCCAACAGAAGGGTCACTATGCCAACAAGTGTTTCAACCAGAGGCGTCTTCCTCCTCCTCCTCCTCCTGTCAGATCGGCAAGTACAGCTGTGGTCAAGCATAACCCCAAGCATGCCAAGGTCAATTTTATGAATGCAACTCAGGCAGAGGACTCGTCAGATGTGATCATGGGTAACCTTCCTGTTAATGATATTCCTGCAAAAGTTCTTTTTGACACGGGTGCATCGCATTGCTTCATCTCGAGACCGTTTACAAATAGGCATGAATTGGTTTCACAAGTTTTGCCTAGTCCTTTAGCAGTTGTCTCTCCCGGTAAGCGCATGCAGGCTAACTCAATCGTTCCGGATGTTTCTATCACTTTGGGTGACTACAAATTTCTATCTTCTCCAACGGTTCTCGGTGACTCGGATATTGATCTTATTCTCGGAATGGATTGCCTTTCTAAGCACAAGGCACATCTTGATTGTGCAGCCAGGCAGATTCAATTGACTCATTCGTCTGAGGATGTAATTGTCTTTGCCGCTCGGGATAATACCATTCGTCTGTTTTCTCTCAATGAGAAGGGTGAATTGGATGCCATCTCTCAAATTCCAGTCATTTGCGAATATCAAGACGTCTTTCCAGAAGAGCTCCCAGGAATGCCTCCGCACCGGCCAGTTGAATTCGTTATTGAACTGAACCTGGCACGGAACCTGTGTGCAAACGTCCTTACAAGCTCGAACCTGAAGAGTTGAAGGAGC
The DNA here is from genome assembly GCF_002162155.2 of Triticum dicoccoides. Taxonomy (NCBI): domain Eukaryota; kingdom Viridiplantae; phylum Streptophyta; class Magnoliopsida; order Poales; family Poaceae; genus Triticum; species Triticum dicoccoides. Next base: position 242,895,999 of record NC_041388.1, read on the forward strand.
TGAAGAAGCAACTCGATGAGCAAGAAAGAATGGGTCTCATCCGGCCTAGTACTTCTCCGTGGGGTTGTGGTGTTCTTTTTGTGAAGAAGAAGGATGGAACGGACCGACTTTGTGTTGATTACCGTCCAGTGAACAAGAAGACCATCAAGAACAAATACCCACTTCCCAACATCAATGAGCTATTCGAACAACTCAAAGGTGCCCAAGTATTCTCCAAGCTTGATCTCCGCATGGGTTATCACCAGATTCGCATTCGTGAAGAAGATATTCCCAAGACAGCATTCAGGACAAGCTTTGGTTCATATGAATACACTGTCATGTCTTTTGGCCTCGCCAACGCTCCTCCGACGTTCTCTCGCATGATGAACTTCATCTTCAACGCCTACACCAATGACTTCGTTTTGGTCTATCTCGATGACATTCTGGTTTTCTCGAAGAACAAGGAAGATCATGCCAAGCACTTGCGTTTGGTTCTCGATAAGCTCAGGGAACATCAGTTCTACGCCAAGTTCTCCAAGTGTGAATTTTGGCTCGATGAGGTTCTTTATCTTGGTCATATCATCTCTGCCAAGGGCATTTCCGTGAATCCCGAGAAGGTATCCGCAATTGTGAATTGGGAACCTCCTCAGAATGTGAAACAACTCCGCAGTTTTCTTGGTCTCGCAAGCTATTGCCGAAGATTCGTTGAAAACTTTTCCAAGATCGCGAAGCCTCTCTCAAATCTTCTGCAGAAGCACGTCAAGTATGCTTGGTCTCCAGAGTGTGATATTGCTTTCAACACTTTGAAAGAGAAGTTGATCACTGCTCCAGTTTTGACTCCGCCTGATGAATCCAAGCCATACGAGGTCTTTTGTGATGCCTCTCTCCAAGGTCTTGGCGCAGTATTGATGCAAGAGAAGAAAGTTGTTGCTTATACATCTCGCCAGTTGAAGCCTAATGAGAAGAACTACCCCACTCATGATCTAGAGTTGGCGGCAGTTGTGCATGCTCTTTTAACTTGGAGACATCTTCTATTGGGAAGAAAAGTGGATATTTTCACTGATCACAAGAGTCTCAAGTACATCTTCACTCAGCCTAGTCTCAACCTAAGGCAAACTCGATGGGTCGAAATGATTCAAGAGTATAATCCGAGTATTGAGTATACTCCAGGCAAGGCCAATGTGATTGCTGACGCTTTGAGCAGAAAGGCCTACTGCAACAGTCTGATTCTCAAGCCTTATCAACCCGAGCTTTGTGAAGCTTTCCGCAAACTTAATCTGCAAGTTGTTCCTCAAGGTTTCCTCGCCAACCTTCAAGTCTCTCCTACCTTAGAAGACCAGATTCGCCAAGCCCAACTTCTTGATGCTATGGTGAAAAAGGTGAAGATTGGGATTGCCAAGAGTCAGTCCAAGTACAAGTGCTACCGCCTTGATGACAAGGACACTCTTTTCTTCGAGGATCGTATTGTTGTGCCCAAAGGTGAACTTCGTAAAGTGATCATGAACGAGGCTCACAATTCTCTCCTCTCCATCCACCTTGGGAGCACGAAGATGTATCAGGACCTCAAGCAAGCTTGTTGGTGGACTCGAATGAAGCACGAGATCGCTCAATTCGTGAATGAATGTGATGTCTGCAGAAGAGTGAAGGCAGAACACCAAAGGCCAGCAGGTCTCCTCCAACCTCTTGCCATTCCAGAATGGAAGTTTGACCACATTGAAATGGACTTCGTGACTGGGTTTCCAAAGTCCAAGCGTGGCAATGATGCTATATTTGTCGTCATCGACAAGCTCACCAAAGTGGCTCATTTTCTGCCTATCAAAGAGTCGATCACTGCAGCTCAATTGGCGGAACTCTATACCTCTCGCATTGTCTCTCTGCACGGTATTCCTCAAGTGATATCTTCAGACTGTGGCAGCATCTTTACCTCGAAGTTTTGGGATTCTTTTCAGAAGGCCATGGGCACCAACATCCGCTTCAGCACTGCTTTCCATCCTCAAACAAGCGGTCAAGTCGAGCGTGTCAACCAAATTCTTGAAGATATGCTCAGGGCTTGTGTGATCTCCTTCGGCATGAAGTGGGAGGATTGTCTTCCTTATGCTGAATTCTCCTATAACAACAGTTTTCAAGCAAGTTCGGGCAAGGCCCCATTTGAAATTCTTTATGGCAGGAAGTGCCGTACCCCTCTCAACTGGTCTGAAACCGGTGAACGTCAGCTGCTGGGTAATGACTTAATCCCAGAAGCAGAAGAAATGTGCAAAGTCATTCGTGATAACCTCAAAGCAGCCCAATCCCGCCAGAAGAGCTACTATGATAGTAAGCACCGTGATTTGGCTTTCGAGATCGGAGATCATGTTTACCTCCGTGTCTCTCCTATGAAAGGTACTCGTCGCTTCGGTATCAAAGGGAAGCTTGCCCCTAGATACGTGGGACCTTTCAAGATTGTCAGCAAGAGAGGCGACCTCGCCTATCAACTCGAGCTTCCTTCAAACTTTGCAAATGTTCATGATGTGTTCCATGTCTCTCAACTTCGAAAGTGCTTCAAGACTCCTGACCGCACCGTCAACTTCGAGGACATTGATCTCCAAGAAGATCTCTCCTATCGTGAGCACCCAGTTGCTATTCTTGAAGAGACTTAACGCAAGACTTGCAAGAAGTCAATCAAATTTCTCAAAGTCAAGTGGTCACGCCATTCCGACCGTGAAGCTACCTGGGAACGCAAGGATCACCTCCGTTCTGAGTACCCGGAGTTCTTTCAGTCCTAGATCTCGGGATGAGATCTTTTCGTAGTGGTGGAGTGTTGTAACGCCCCAGATGTAACTTTCCCTATTTGTACTCCAACTCTTGCCGTTTCCGGCATTAAGTTATATTTATTTCTCGGGTTCGGCTCTTTGTCTCCGTGTGTTGTTTTCATTTTCATGCATCTCATATCAGGTCATCATGTGCATTGCATTTGCATACGTGTTCATCTCATGCATTCGAGCATTTTCCCCGTTGTCCGTTTTGCATTCCGGCGCTTCGTTCTCCTCCGGTGGTCATTTCTAGCTTTCTTTCGTGTGTGGGGATTAAACATTTCCGGATTGGACCGAGACTTGCCAAGCGGCCTTGGTTTACTACCGGTAGACCGCCTGTCAAGTTTCGTATCATTTGGACTTCGTTTGATACTCCAACGGTTAACCGAGGGACCGAAAGGCCTCGTGTGTGTTGCAGCCCAACACCCCTTCAATTTGGCCCAAAAACCCACCAAACTCTGCTCCATGTCCTAGAGCGTTCGATCACGATCGCGTGGCCGAAAACCGCACCTCATTTGGACTCTCCTAGCTCTACTTATGCCTATATATACCCCCTCCATTTTCGGATCTCGTCTTCCTCCTCGAACCCTAGTTCTAAAAAAAACAATCCCCGCATCGACGGACGTGTTCGCCCCCGGCCGGACATTTCTCCGCCGCCAATCCCGCCTTGCCACGTGGGCGCCGCCGCCGGCCCGCGGGAGCCCGCGCCCGGCCCCCGCGCCGCCCGAGCGGGCCGCTCCCCCGCCGCTTCGCGCCGCTCGTCTTCCCCGCCGCCGCACCGCTCGCCGCCGCCGCCCGCGCCTCCACGCCGCCATCGCCGCCCGCCGCGCGCCGGCCGGCCGCGCCTCGCCCCGCCCGCGGCCGCCGCTCCATCTCCGGCTACCGGCCGGATTCGGCCGCCCCCTCACCGGCCGGCCTCCTCTCCACTCCGGCATCCACTCCGGTGAACGACTCCGGCGTCCTCGACTTCCGTGCCCCGGCGTGAATAGTGTCGCGCCCGATCCAGATCTGACCCGGGATGAACAGTCCCAGAATTTTTAGTCCAAGTTGCTATGTTCGAGGCCCCGTAACTTTGCATCCGTAGCTCCGATTTGGGCATATGATATATCAAAATGTTCGTCTTGACGAGTACATCATTTCATTCCATTGCATCATTTTCATTTAAGTTCATATTGATGCCCAAATTGCTGTTAGAAGTAGGCTTCGTGAGTTAATTGTCAGATCTGCTAGTTCATCTTAGACTTTTGTCATTTTTGCCATGATTATTGTGTGCATGCTATGTCTGTGAGTCCTTAATATGTTTTGTTAAGGATTTTGTCTTCTTTCCAGAGGTGCAACCCATGCATTTTTAGGATGTGTGTGGTTTCTTGTGCAAGCTTGCAAAGTGAGGCACCCGATAAATCTGTTTTCAGGGACTTTGTTGTTTTCACTAAGTCTGGGATATTTTAGTTCATGATGCCATATGTTCAGCTTGTTTCCTAGTGATCCGTGCCTCTTTTGAGGATGATCAGTAAAGGAGTTTTGTTAATCATGTTATGCTCTATCCATCCATGTCTTTGTTTGCAATTATGGAGCACCATAGCTTGAGTCAATCGAGCTCTACTTTTGCTTCATGGTGAATCTGGGCAGATCGTCAACTCGTTTGCGGTTTTGCCGGCGTTGTTGTAGTTGATCTGTGCATGCTATGCCATTGTTCTTGCCATGTCTAGCTTGTATTTTGTGCCTTCTTAATGGATGTATGCTTGCCTTGCTGTGACTTGCACCATGGTGAGTGCATCGAGCTTGTTTACATGCCTTCGTGAGTTATATTTCAGCATGTCTCAGTTTTCACTAAGTCTGGAAACTGATTGTGTTTTAGCTATGTTCATGTGCCCGTTAATATATTTTGTGATCCCTTTTGGCCCCAGGTCACTTTGGGACTTTTGTTAAGCTTGTTGAGTAGCTCCATGACATGTTCTTACTTGTCATGTTCAGGTCCTGTATCATGTTGTTTTGCTGCTCCGAAGAGGGCTCCGTGATCTGAAATTTCAGACTAGTGTTAATTTCACTAAGTCTGGAATCTGTTTTGCATTTGCGTTTTTGCCATGCTTGTTTGAACCTCATAATGGATGTATTGGCCGTGGCTCAGTGCTAGTCTTTTGTTAAGCATCTTGTGTGCATCCCTGCCATGTATTTTGTTGTCATGTTTGGTGGCTGTAGCATGTTCTTTTCGTTGCATTTAGATGCCTACTTGCTGTAAATCTCAGACCGGTGTCATATCTTAAAACGCTTGCCATTTCCAAACCGTAACTCCGATTCCAATGATCTTTATATCGTTTTCAAGCGATTTCATCCCCTCTTTCCAGTGGCACACTTTGAATAGTTGAGGCCAGGTTCATGCATTTCCTGTCATATCTTGCATTTTGCCTCCCGCATCGCATCCCGCATAGCATATCTTCATTTCATCATATTGCTTGGTCTTGCACGTGGTTGATTGTATCCTTATTGCTTGTTTGTCTTGTTGGGTAGAGCCGGGAGACGAGTTCGCTACCGAGGAGCCCGTTGAGTTTGCTTGTGAGGATCCAGTCAACTCTGACAACTATGCAGGCAAGATGATCATACCCTCGAAATCACTACTATCTTTGCTATGCTAGTTTGCTCGCTCTTGCTATACCAATGCTACGATGCCTACCTTTTGCTTGTCAGCCTCCCAATTGCCATGTCAACCTCTAACCCACCTTGTCTTAGCAAACCGTTGATTGGCTATGTTACCGCTTTGCTCAGCCCCTCTTATAGCGTTGCTAGTTGCAGGTGAAGATTGGAGGCCGTTCCTTGTTGGAACATTTATTTACTTGTTGGGATATCATTATATTGCTATGTTATCTTAATGCATCTATATATTTGGTAAAGGGTGGAAGGCTCGGCCTCTCGCCTAGTGTTTTGTTCCACTCTTGCCGCCCTAGTTTCCGTCATATCGGTGTTATGTTCCCGGATTTTGCGTTCCTTACGCGGTTGGGTTATAATGGGAACCCCTTGATAGTTCGCCTTGATTAAAGCTTTTCCAGCAATGCCCAACATTGGTCTTACCATTTACCACCTAGCCCTTTTCTTTCCCTTGGGTTCTGCAGACTCAAGGGTCATCTTATTTTACCCCCCCCCCCCGGGCCAGTGCTCCTCTGAGTGTTGGTCCACCTGTCAGCTACCGGTGGCCACCAGGGGCAACTCTGGGCTGGCCTACCCGTACCTAGGACAATCTGAGTGTGCCCTGAGAAAGAGATATGTGCAGCTCCTATCGGCATTTGTCGGCACATTCGGGCGGTGTTGCTGGTCTTGTTTTAACCTGTCGAATTGTCTTGTTGTACCGGGTTACCGAGTCTGATCGGTGTGTCTCGGGTGGAGGTCTATTCCTTCGTTGACCGTGAGAGCTTGTCATGGGCTAAGTTGGGACTCCCCTGCAGGGATTGAACTTTCGAAAGTCGTGCCCGCGGTTATGGGCAGATGGGAATTTGTTAATGTCCGATTGTAGATAACTTAAACCTTAATTAATTAAAATGAATCAACTGTGTGTGTTACCGTGATGGCCTCTTCTCAGCGGAGTCCGGGAAGTGGACACGGTGTTGGAGTTATGCTTGCGCAGGTTGTCCTTCTAGATTCTCGCTCATGCTTTGCCTCCTCTTCTCGCTCTCTTTTGCGTATAAGATAGCCACCATATATGCTAGTCGCTTGCTGCAGCTCCACATATATTTGTCTCATCCATTCCTATAAGCTTAAATAGTTTTGATCGCGAGGGTGCGAGATTGCTGAGTCCCTGTGGCTCATAGATACTATAATTCCAGGTGATTTCGCTCCAGGTGACGAGTACAAGCTCAAGTGGGAGTTCGACGAGGACTCTCAGTGTTATTATGTTTCCTTTCCCGATGATCAGTAGTGGTGCCTAGTTGGGGTTTGATTCAGGGCCTTGTCGCATGTTGGGTTCTTTTCTATTTTGGCGCCGTAGTCGGGCCATGAGTGATTGTTTGATGGATGTTATTTATGTACTCTGATGTGACGTGGCGAGTGTAAGCCAACTATGTTCTCTCCCCCCTTTTATTACATATTACATGGGATGTTGTAATGATTGCCTGACTTGCGACATTGCTTTCAATGCGGTTATGTCTCTAAGTCGTGCCTCGACACGTGGGTGCTATAGCCGCATCGAGGGCGTTACAGAAGCCATCTAGCTACTAACTATGGACCCGTAGGTCTAAAATAAACTACTCACACTTCATTGGAGGGGCTTCGATGATGATGTAGAAGCCCTCCGTGATCGATGTCCCCTCCGGTGGAGCTCTGGAACAGGCCCCAAGATGGGATCTCGTGGATACAGAAAGTTGTGGTGGTGGAATTAGGTTTTTGGCTCCGTCCTCGATCATTTGGGGGTACGTAGGTATATATAGGAGGAAGAAGTACGTCGGTGGAGCTTCGAGGGGCCCACGAGGAAGGGGGCGCGCCCTAGGGGGCTCCCTCCACCCTCGTGGCCGCCTCGTGGCTTTCTTGACGGAGGGTCCAAGTCTCCTGGATCTTATCTTACGAGAAAATCACGTTTCCGAAGGTTTCATTCCGTTTGGACTCCGTCCGATATTCTGTTTCTCCGAAACACTGAAATAGGCAAAAAAACAGCAATTCTGGGCTGGGCCTCCGGTTAATAGGTTAGTCCCAAAAATAATAATAAAGTGGGAAATAAAGCCCAATATAGTCCAAAACAGTAGATAATATAGCATGGAGCAATCAAAAATTATAGATACGTTGGAGACGTATCACGAGGCGCAACGCATGTGCGCGTGTGTGTGGCGGCGCTGGGAGAACGAGGGAGAGGGAGATGGGATCGGGTGCGTGGAGCTCTCTACCTGTAGGTGCGGCGCAGGAGGAGGACGAAGGGAGAAGGGGAGGTCGCTAGGGTTAAGCAGCGGTGCTGGCTGGGCCTTGCTGGAACGGTTGGTCTGGCCTGGTGGGAGGCCCAAGTGGCCAGTTGGGCTGCTGGGCTCTCTGCTCTCTCTCTCTCTTAATCTTTTTCCATTTTCTTCAGACAAAAACTTGGAGGAAAAGAAAGAAAGGGGTAGACAGGGAATTTGACAAAGATAAAAATATATTTGGAGTCCTGGAAACATGCACAGTTTGAATAAACTGGTTTGGGCCTTTTTAAGGATATAAAAATAATTCAAGTTTGAATTAAATTCAAACTTGAGCCATTTTTTAACCCAACCAAAACAATTCCAAAGGATCTAAAATTTGGCAGAGAGGGTGTAGGCATCATTTGGGATTTATAGGGATGGGTTGAACATTTTTCCAAACAGGGAAAATGCCACAAGAAAATAAATGGACTAAAGAAGAAAAGAGAAGTTTGGAAGGGATAGAAAGTTGGGTGAATCCAAGTTGAAGTAGAGAAAAAACTAAAAAGAAAGGATCAAGGACAAGAAGAAGGAGTTGTAATGCACATGAACAAGTAAAAGAAAACAAGCACACCAATCATATGGAGACGAATGCATGATGCGAAATAATAATAATAATAATAATAATAATAATAATAATAATAATAATAATAATAATAAAATATCACAAGCAAGCAAGCAATCATGAACATGATGGATGCAAATGCACATGGCAACATACATGAAGATGGAATGCACAAGGTGAGAATAAAAGATAACACAAGCATGATGATGCAACAATTTATTATGACAATCATGGCAACAACAAAAATAAATGGAAGGTATCTGGAGCATCGGTCTTGGGGCGTCACAGATCATGATGGTGCTTCGGAGATGGAGATCACAAGCACAAAATGATGATGGCCATATCATATCACTTATATTGATTGCATGTGATGTTTATCTTTTATGCATCTTATTTTGCTTAGATCGACGGTAGCATTATAAGATGATCTCTCACTAAATTTCAAGGTACAAGTATTCTCCCTGAGTATGCACCGTTGCGAAAGTTCGTCGTGCCGAGACACCACGTGATGATCTGGTGTGATAAGTTATATGTTCACATACAACGGGTGCAAGCCAGTTTTGCACATGCAGAATACTCGGGTTAAACTTGACGAGCCTAGCATATGCAGATATGGCCTCGGAACACTAGAGACCGAAAGGTCGAGCGTGAATCATATAGAAGATATGATCAACATGGTGATGTTCACCATTGAAAACAACTTCATCTCACGTGATGATCGGACATGGTTTAGTTGATATGGATCACGTGATCACTTAGATGATTAGAGGGATGTCTATCTAAGTGGGAGTTCTTTAAATAATTTGATTAACTGAACTTTAATTTATCATGTACTTAGTACCTGATAGTGAGTCCAGATTCCGCAAAATGGCTAGAGGTCATGAAATCTGAAATGGGATCCATGTATGAGAACAAAGTGTGGACTTTGGTTGACTTGCCCGATGATTGGCAAGCCATCGAGAATAAATGGATCTTCAAGAAGAAGACAGACGCTGATGGTAATGTTATTGTCTACAAAGCTCGACTTGTTGCGAAAGGTTTTCGACAAGTTCAAGGAATTGACTACGATGAGACCTTCTCACCCATAGCGATGCTTAAGTCCGTCTGACTCAGGTTAGCTATTGCCGCATTTTATGATTATGAAATTTGGCAAATGGATGTAAAGACTGCATTCCTGAATAGATTTCTGGAAGAAGAGTTGTATATGATACAACCTGAAGGTTTTATTGATCTAAAGGGTGCTAAGAAATTGTGCAAGCTCCAGCGATCCATTTATGGACTGGTGCAAGCCTCTCGGAGTTGGAATAAACATTTTGACAGTGTGATCAAAGCATATGGTTTTATACAGACTTTTGGAGAAGCCTGTATTTACAAGAAAGTGAGTGGGAGCTCTGTAGCATTTCTGATATTATATGTGGATGACATATTGTTGATTGGAAATGATATAGAATTTCTGGATAGCATAAAGGGATAATTGAATAAGAGTTTTTTAATGAAAGACCTCGGTGAAGCTGCTTATATATTGGGCATCAAGATCTATAGAGATAGATCAAAACGCTTAATTGGACTTTCACAAAGCACATACCTTGACAAAGTTTTGAAGAAGTTCAAAATGGATCAAGCAAAGAAAGGGTTCTTGCCTGTGTTACAAGGTGTGAAGTTGAGTAAGACTCAATGCCCGACCACTGCAGAAGATAGAGAGAAGATGAAAGATGTTCCCTATGCTTCAACCATAGGCTCTATCATGTATGTAATGCTGTGTACCAGACCTGATGTGTGCCTTGCTATAAGTCTAGCAGGGAGGTACCAAAGTAATCCAGGAGTGGATCACTGGACAGCGGCCAAGAACATCCTGAAATACCTGAAAAGGACTAAGGATATGTTTCTCGTTTATGGAGGTGACAAAGAGCTCATCGTAAATGGTTATGTTGATGCAAGCTTTGACACTAATCCAGACGATTCTAAATCACAAACCGGATACATGTTTATATTGAACGGTGGAGCTGTGAGTTGGAGCAGTTCTAAACAAAGCATCCTGGCGGGATCTACGTGTGAAACGGAGTACATTGCTGCTTCGGAAGCAGCGAATGAAGGAGTCTGGATGAAGGAGTTCATATCCGATCTAGGTGTCATACCTAGTGCATCAGGTCCAATGAAAATCTTTTGTGACAATACTGGTGCAATTTCCTTGGCAAAAGGAATCCAGATTTCACAAGAGAACCAAGCACATCAAGAGACGATTCAATTCCATCCGCGATCAAGTCCAGGTGGGAGACATAGAGATTTGCAAGATACATATGGATCTGAATGTTGCAGACCCGTTGACTAAGCCTCTCTCACGAGCAAAACATGACCAACACCAAGGCCCCATGGGTGTTAGAATCATTACTGTGTAATCTAGATTATTGACTCTAGTGCAAGTGGGAGACTGAAGGAATTATTCCCTAGAGGCAATAATAAAGTTATTATTTATTTCCTCATATCATGATAAATGTTTATTATTCACGCTAGAATTGTATTAACCGGAAACTTAGTACATGTGTGGATACATAGACAAACAGAGTGTCACTAGTATGCCTCTACTTGACTAGCTCATTAATCAAAGATGGTTAAGTTTCCTAACCATAGACATGAGTTGTCATTTGATTAACGGGATCACATCATTAGGAGAATGATGTGATTGACTTGACCCATTCAGTTAGCTTAGCACTTGATCATTTAGTTTACTGCTATTGCTTTCTTCATGACTCATACATGTTCCTATGACTATGAGGTTATGCAACTCCCGATTACCAGAGGAACACTTTGTGTGCTAGCAAACGTCACAATGTAACTGGGTGATTATAAAGGTGCTCCACAGGTGTCTCTGATGGTACTTGTTGAGTTGGCATAGATCAAGATTAGGATTTGTCACTCCGATTGTCGGAGAGGTATCTCTGGGCCCACTCGGTAATGCACATCACAATAAGCCTTGCAAGCATTGTAACTAATGAGTTAGTTGCGAGATGATGTATTACGAAACGAGTAAAGAGACTTACTAGAGATTGAACTAGGTATTGAGATACCGACGATCGAATCTCGGGCAAGTAACATACCGATGACAAAGGGAACAACGTATGTTGTTATGCGGTTTGACCGATAAAGATCTTCGTAGAATATGTGGGAGCCAATACGAGCATCCAGGTTCCGCTATTGGTTATTGACCGGAGACGTGTCTCGGTCATGTATACATAGTTCTTGAACCTGTAGTGTCCACACGCTTAAAGTTCGGTGACGATCGGTATTATGAGTTTTGTGTTTTGATGTACCGAAGGTAGTTCGGAGTCCAGGATATGATCACGGACATGACAAGGAGTCTCGAAATGGTCGAGGTGTAAAGATCGATATATTGGATGACTATATTCGGACACCGGAAGTGTTCCGGGTGGTTTCAGAGAAAACTGGAGTGCCGAAGGGTTACCGGAACCCCCCAGGAGAAATAGTGGGACTTATGGGCCTTAGTGGAGAGAGAGAGGGCTGGCCCAGGGCAGGCTGCGCGCCCCTCCCCCTGTGGTCCGAATTGGACTAGGAGAGGGAGGGGGGGCGACGCCCCCCTTTCCTTCTCCCTCTCCCCCTTCCTTTCCCCCTCCTAGTAGGAGTAGGAAAGAGGGGAGTCCTAATCCTACTAGGAGGAGGACTCCTCCTCCTGGCGCGCCTACAGGGGCCGCCCCCCTTGATCCTTTATATACGGGGCAGGGGGCACCTCTAGACACACAAGTTGATATGTTGATCTCTCCCAGCCGTGTGTGGTGCCCCCCTCCACCATAATCCACCTCGATCATATCGTAGCGGTGCTTAGACGAAGCCCTGCGTCGGTAGCATCATCCTCACCATCATCACGCCATCATGCTGACGAAACTCTCCCGTGAATCTCTGCTAGATCGGAGTTCGTGGGGCGTCATCGAGCTAAACGTGTGCTGCTCGGAGGTGTCGTGCCTTTGGTACTTGGATCGGTCGAATCGTGAAGACGTATGACTACATCAACCGTGTTGTGCTAACGCTTCCGCTTTTGGTCTACGAGGGTACGTGGACACACGGTCCCCTCTCGTTGCTATGCATCACCATGATCCTGTGTGTGCGTAGGATTTTTTTTGAAATTACTACGTTTCCCAACAGTAATTGCTTTACTTTATCACTATGCGTTAGCAATAGTTGTAGAAGCAATAGTTGGCGAGACGACCACAACGCAACAATGGAGATCAAGGTGTTGAGCCGGTGACGATGGAGATCATGACGATGCTTTGGTATGAAGATCAAAAGCACAAGATGATGATGGCCATATCATGTCACATATTTTGATTGCTTGTGATGTTTATCTTTTATGCATCTTATTTTGCTTAGTACAGCGGTAGCATTATAAGATGACCCCTTCACTACATTTCAAGGTAAAACTATTCTCCCTGAGTATGCACCGTTGCTACAGTTCGTCGTGTTGAGACATCACGTGATGATCGGGTGTGATAGACTCTATGTTCACATACAACAGGTGCAAGACAGTTTTGCACATGCGGAATATTTGGCTCAAACTTGACGAGCCTAGCATGTATAGACATGGCCTCGGAACATTGGAGACCGAAATGTCGAACGTGAATCATATAGTAGATATGATGAACATAGAGATGTTCACCATTGATGACTACCCCATCTCATGTGATGATCATACATGGGTTAGTTGATTTGGATCACATGTCACTTAGATGACTTGAGGGATCACTGGTATGCGTCGGTCCTAAACAAACGGTTTTTAACCCCTTTCCGCGACGGCATTTGAAACTGTCGCCAAGTGAGTGTGTGCGATAGGGTGTCCTTCCCTCATGACCCAGAAATCGTCGGGGATAGGCCCTCCTGGGACCCAGGCTGGGGCCGTGTGCGATCGGGTGAGGCATCGAAACCCAATCATTTCCGTAGGTATGTACATCCCACACGGTAATTCAAGAAAATCATTTCCGTAGGTATGTACATCCCACACGGTGAATCCCAGAAGAACATTTTCGTTCGTATGTATATCACACACAGTCTATCCAAGAAATACGTTTCCGTTCTTATGTACATCCCACACAGTCAATCTAGGGAACACATTTCCGTTCGGACATACATCCCACACAGTTTTATGTGTAGGCTCGTGTGTGAAAGGTGTAACTATCACACACGGTTTGCCATGGTTAACTGTTTGCTTTTATCAACTATGTCACACACGATTTGATGAAGAAAACTGTGTGGCATTGGGCTATCCATCGCAAGCGCTTTTACTGCTAGAACCGTTTGCAAAGGTCCATGACACATTTAGCAGGTTTATTAGTTTACAATTAATAATTCCAGTATTACGCAACTTCACATTTCATATCGAACAATTGTTTGCCAATTTCATATCAGGCACATAAATATATTATAACATCACAGTACGGTAGCTACATGAAAACAACACAGTACAACATATTGCTAGTTCAACTTCATAAGAACAATATATTCATTTCCCTAATCGAGATCATCCAGGTTCGTCTTATCCACCTATGCTTTCAGTTTAGTAAGAACCCGTTTTGCACGGGCCAACTGGGAAAAGTGCCTCCTCCTTCACCAACACCATCTTAGCAAAGTCCAATTTAAAAAATCTGAGCTCATTCTCCACCTTCAAATTTTTATCCCGCATCCTGAAATATGCTTCAGCGTTGACAACACTTTCTCTAAGCCTACGTGTGTTCTCTTCCTCATACATGCTCGAGAGCTTCACTAGGCACATCTTCAAAGACTGTGGCCACTCTTGATCAACCCACTCTAAGTAAGAACACTTCCGTTCATCCTATAATATTTAGAACTAGATCAGTAACAATTGTAGGGGAAATGGATTTATAGCGACATAGAAAAACACCAATGCTTATTTTGAGAAACTGAAGAAACATGTTAATTATGACATATCTTCTCAAAAAGATCAGTGCGCAAATGAAATAATTGGTACTGAGACAACAACCAAATTCTGGAACATCAGAAGCTATAATTAACTACAACGACACTACAAGTTCTTACTCATGTGCAATAAATAACAAATTGAACATTTTATGAGGAAGGTAAATATAATTGCAACAGCATAGCGATAGTGTTTGGATGACAGCAAATTGATACTAACAGGTGTGTACATGCACAAATTTAGTAACATAGAACTAATAGCACTAAGGCCGTCCACTATGTATGCCAAAACTAGGGTAAAGACAACTGTTGCTACATCTCGCACCGGTGCCCTGCACTTGCTAGCCGATGCATCGGGAAAAAAATCAGGGACCCGGACTCCAGAGCACGTAGTTGCTCCGATGCCCAGTTCCTTCATGCCATAAAGATTTAGTATTTTACTGCTTGACTGCTCAGATGTGTGGACCAAAGTTGGCTGCACAAACTACTGAAGCAGTGCCAAATAATTTTCTAATGGCACCGTTGATGAGATGGCAACAATTTAAGATACTAGGTACAAACTGTGACACCGTCTTAGGATGCGTTTGGTTGAAGGTGTGGTATGAATGGGTTGGGACCGTGACAGTGTCTGAATCACATCTAACAAATGATTTGTAACAATGAAAGAGGGTCCAAACTTCTCTTCACATGCTAGAAACTTCCTCCCACTGTCCACAGAATCAAACACAACTAGCTTCACGCATGGAGATTGATGGTGACAACGAGCAGATAGATCTTCAGCCACCCCGCTCCATTCGTTGCCACTGATGGTCTTAGGGAGCTACAAGAGGAAGAAATGACTCAAATCGACCGCCGGGTAGAAATCCTTCATTCCAAGTCATAGCCCGAGAGAGAGAAGAGAGGCATACCCGGGTGGTGAAGGATTAGTCACTGGAGGAGGAACCACTGGAGAGGTCTTTGAAGAAGACCATAGCGACCCCGGTGGTAGGATGCGAGACGGCGAGAGCGAGGAAGCGGCTATAGCTTAGCAAGGAAGGAAGGAAGGAGGAAACAGGGGAAATGTGACTTGTGGTCGGGGAGAAA
>NC_041388.1:242911596-242926217 GCF_002162155.2 Triticum dicoccoides
ATATTTTGGCGGTAGGCCAAAATTTTGGAAATGTGGAGGGAAACTTTGCGTGCGGTGCCGCCGGACCATTCACTTTGAACGATTGTGTGCATCGCAAACGATTCTTCTGCTTTACGTGCATGGGATGAGTTTGATAATTCAAATTTTGGTGGAAATTTCCCCGGCTACGTCATTGCATAATTTAACATCGCTTGCTAATTTGGGCACACAAAAGAGCGTACATCAGACAAACCACACTTACTAAATCGAGCAATTTTAGTAATTAAACAGAGCCAGTTGACCTAAATATTTCTCTAACAAAAGATCAGCATTAAAAAAAGCCTAAGTACGCATAATTTTAACAAATCCGTTGCCACGCCGGCCTATGCATCGCCGGTGTGAGATGAGACATCGATGACTTGTCCTAGCGACATGCCGCCGTTGGTGGACTCCATGTCCCCCCTGCTGAAGTCGACCGCGTCCTCGTCCTCGTCCTCGGCGCCGCCCTCAAGGTTGTAGTACTCGTAGTAGTGGCTGCGCCAGAGTTTGTGTTGGTACTCCACCGCCGATTTCTCGACGGACAGACTCTTCTCTACCTCGACCTCGACCACGCGCAACTCCTCCTCCGGGCGCTCCTCGATCTCCGCCGCCTCCTGCATCTCCAGCTCCCGCTCGGCGACCTCATGAGGAAGCAGGTGCTCCATGGCCACTGCCGCCTTTTCAGACGTGGGTTGCATGCTGGAGTCCAAGGTGGCCTCGAATATCTTAGCGTGTGCATCCTCGTTCTTGGCGTGGATGGCCTCGACCTGGGCCAGGGCGACATCAGTAGCACGGACGACAGCTCGAGCGGTCTCGGTGTTTGCAGCCATTGTGGCAGCAACAGCTGCAGCCGTTTCGGCTGCTGCAGCTGCCTTGTCGGCTGCCACAGACGCCCTCTCGGCGGAAGCGGCCGCGCTCAATGCGGATGCGGCGGCACTCTCGGTGTAGGCGGTCGCGCTCTCGGCGTAGGCGACAGCGCTCGGGGGGGTGGGGGGGTACACGACCATCGTATGGGCCTTCACGAAGCATTTCCACGGCATCATCTTTGCAAGAAGGGGGTGAGGGAATGGGGGTCGGGATTCGTGGATTCGGGGGTTGCCAGCACTGGAGTAGATGAGCCGGCGAAGCTTAAGGAAGGAGACTTAAATGGACCCATATATTTTCATCGCAAACGGTTCATAAAAAACAAATGTGTGTGATGTTGTAGATATTTTTTATTAGCTGTGAAAGACGAATTTGGAGTACAGTGGCAACGGATGGTGTTTTAAATGTACAAGAAATTTTGTAGTACTAATACAACTGTCATGTAAATTTTTGGAAAATTTCAAGGGTCATTTGACCTTTTAAGACATTTAAGTGATTTTCTAGCCATTTAATGGCCGTAATTGAAATTTGAACTACATGTACATGCAATAGCTAACCATAACGGTTTGAAAACTCATATTTTGTGTACTTGTGTGCGATTTAATTCCATGTGCAGTAAATTGGAAGGAATTTTCAAATATATTGGTCTCAAGGCTATGACATAATTAAGCATGGAGTGACATGGCATTTTAATTCCAAAAAAATAAAAAAAATCAGAAACACATGAAACCTTGGTTGATGTAATGTCATGCCACCAAGATGATGTGGAAATTTTTTTGGCATGTTTAAAAAAAGTTTGGACACACACCCCTCACAAACCGGAGCAACACACTAGAAGGCTTGTGGTTCCGAGAAGGAACAATGCATGTTTGATGACGAACGGGAGATAGCTTCCTCTTACTACCTTCAATTTTTTTCTATGTTTAACATGCACTACTACAACTGTAATGTGAAATTTTGGAAAATTCTAGGGGTCATTTGACCTTTTAAATACATTTAAGTGCTTTTCTAGCCATTTAATTCAAATTTGAACTACATCTATATGCAACGCCTAACCATAACGGTTTGAAAAATCATATTTGTGTACTTGTGTGCTAGTTAATTCTGTGTGCAGTAAATTAGAAGGAATTTTCAAACATATTTGTCTCACGACATGGACACATGCATATGTATGCATGGAGTGACATGGCATTTTGATTCCCAAAAATTAAAAAAATATCAAAAACACATGAAACCTTGGTTGATGTAATGTCATGTCGCCAAGATGATGTGATAAAAAATTGGCATGTTTAACGAAAGTTTGGACACACGCCCCTCACAAACCGGAGCAACTCACTAGAAGGCTCGTGGTTCCGAGAGGGAACAATACATGTTTGATGACGAATGGGAGATAGCTTCTTCTTAGAGCCTTCAATTTTTTTCTATGTCTAACTTGCACTACTACAACTGTAATGTGAATTTTTTGAAAATTCTAGGGGTCATTTGACCTTTTAAAGACATTTAAGTGATTTTCTAGCCATTTAATGACCGTAATTCAAGTCTGAACTACATCTACATGCAACGCCTAACCAAAACGGTTTGAAAAATCATATCTGTGTACTTGTGTGCAAGTTAATTCCATGTGCAGTAAATTTTAAGGAATTTTCAAACATATTGGTCTCACGACATGGACACATGCATACATATGCATGGAGTGACATGGCATTTTAATTTCAAAAAATTAAACAAATGATCAGAAAAACATGAAACCTTTGTTGATTTAATGTCATGCCACCAAGATGATGTGGTAAAAAATTGGCCTATTTGACGAAAGTTTGGACACACACCCCTCACAAACCGGAGCAACTCACTAGAAGGTTCGTGGTTCCGAGAGGGCACGATGCATGTTTGATGACGAACGGGAGATAGCTTCCTCTTATGGCCTTCAAATTTTTTTCCTACGTCTAACGTGCACTAATACAACTGTCATGTGAAATTTTTGAAAATTTCAGGGGTCATTTGACCTTTTAACGACATTTAAGTGATTTTCTATCCATTTAATGACCGTAATTCAAATTTGAACTACATCTACATGCAACGCCTAACCATAATGGTTTGAAAAAAAATCATATTTTTGTGTACTTGTGTGCGAGTTAATTCCATGTGCAGTAAATTAGAAGGAATTTTCAAACATATTGGTCTCAAAGCATGGGCACACATGCATGGAGTGCCATGCATTTTAATTCCAAAAAACTAAAAAAATGATCAGAAAAACATGAAACCTTGCTTGATTTAATGTCATGCCACCAAGATGATGTGGTAAAAAAATTGGCATGTTTGATGAAAGTTTGGAAACACACCCCTCACAAATCGGAGCAACTCACTAGAAGGTCCGTGGTTCCGAGAGGGAACAATGCATGTTTGATGATGAACGGGGGATAGCTTCCTCTTACAGCCTACGTTTAACATGCACTAATACAACTGTCTTGTGAAAGTTTGGAAAATTTTAGGGGTCATTTGACCTTTTAAATACATTTAAGTGATTTTCTAACCATTTAATGACCGTAATTCAAATTTCAACTACATCTACATGGAACGCCTAATCATAACGTTTTGAAAAATCATATTTTTGTGTACTTGTGTGCGAGTTAAAAGATCGTCAGACGATGTAAATATCTGGTGTTCAAAAAAGAAAATGTAAAGATCTGGCAAGAAAACCGGCCCCACATGATTGGCACTCTATCTCGTGGCTCGAGGTTTGGTAGGTGAGTGGCGGGGATCATTAATCAGACACGGTTCTGCATTGGAAACCGTCAGCTATTATGTTCACACACGGATTTTGGCTATTATGTTCACACATGGATTTTGCAGCGGGAATCGTGTGTAATTCAAACTACAGTACTCGTAAATTCCGGCGACCGGCGTGTGTACTGTCCCCGTCGATCTAGATTCCGGCCGGCAATAAATACTACCTTGCTCACGTCATCCCGCCTGCATTCTCATCTACAACCTCCCCTCGCTCGCCCTCTCTCTCTCTCTCTCAAATCTCTGCCATGGCGCCGCCGGTCTGCCCACGCGCCGAAGAGGAGTCGTCGCCCCCCGATGACGCTCACTCGATTAGCAGCGACGAGGAACCCTACGCGCCGCCTGACGAGGTTGCGCCGGACCCCCCAACTTGAAGGAAATATGCCCTAGAGGCAATAATAAAGTTATTATTTATTTCCTTATATCATGATAAATGTTTATTATTCATGCTAGAATTGTATTAACCGGAAACATAATACATGTGTGAATACATAGACAAACAGAGTGTCACTAGTGTGCCTCTACTTGACTAGCTCGTTAATCAAAGATGGTTATGTTTCCTAACCATGAACAAAAAGTTGTTATTTGATTAACGAGGTCACATCATTAGTTGAATGATCTGATTGACATGACCCATTCCATTAGCTTAGCATCCGATCGTTTAGTATGTTGCTATTGCTTTCTTCATGACTTATACATGTTCCTATGACTATGAGATTATGCAACCCACGTTTGCCGAAGGAACACTTTGGGTGCTACCAAACGTCACAACGTAACTGGGTGATTATAAAGGAGCATTACAGGTGTCTCCAAAGGTACATGTTGGGTTGGCGTATTTCGAGATTAGGATTTGTCACTCTGATTGTCGGAGAGGTATCTCTGGGCCTTCTCGGTAATGCACATCACATAAGCCTTGCAAGCATTACAACTAATATGTTAGTTGTGAGATGATGTATTACGGAACGAGTAAAGAGACTTGCCGGTAATGAGATTGAACTAGGTATTGGATACCGACGATCGAATCTCGGGCAAGTAACATACCGATGACAAAGGGAACAACGTATGTTGTTATGCGGTCTGACCGATAAAGATCTTCATAGAATATGTAGGAGCCAATATGGGCATCCAGGTCCCGCTATTGGTTATTGACCGGAGATCTGTCTCAGTCATGTCTACATTGTTCTCGAACCGTAGGGTCCGCACGCTTAACGTTACGATGACAGTTGTTATGAGTTTATGCATTTTGATGTACCGAAGTTAGTTCAGAGTCCCGGATGTGATCAAGGACATGACGAGGAGTCTCGAAATGGTCGAGACATAAAGATTGATATATTGGATGACTATATTCGGACACCGGAAGGGTTCCGGAGAAGTATCGGATAAAACCGGAGCACCGGAGGGTTACCGGAACCCACCGGGGGGTTAATGGGCCTCATGGGCCTAAAGTGGAGAAGAGGAAGGGGCTGCCAGGGCAGGCCGCGCGCCCCCTCTCCCCCTAGTCCGAATTGGACAAGGAGGGAGGGGCGGCGCCCCCCCTTTCCTTCTCTCCCCCCCTCTCTCCTACTTGGACAAGGAAACGGGAGGGGAGTCCTACTCCCGGTAGGAGTAGGACTCCTCCTGCGCCCTCCTCTAGGCCGGCCGCACCCCTCCCCCTTGCTCCTTTATATACGGGGGCAGGGGGCACCTCTAGACACACAAGTTGATCCTCGTGATCGTTCCTTAGCCGTGTGCGGTGCCCCCTGCCACCATATTCCACCTCGGTCATATCGTTGTAGTGCTTAGGCGAAGCCCTGCGTCGGTGGAACATCATCATCGTCACCACGCCGTTGTGCTGACGGAACTCATCCCCGAAGCTTTGCTGGATCGGAGCCCGGGCAGCGTCATCGAGCTGTACGTGTGCTAAGAACTCGGAGGTGCCGGAGTAACGGTGCTTGGATCGGTCGGATCGGGAAGAAGACGTACGACTACTTCCTCTATGTTGTGTCAACGCTTCCGTTGCGATTTACAAGGGTACGTAGATCATACTCTCCCCTCTCATTGCTATGCATCACCATGATCTTGCGTGTGCGTAGGAATTTTTTTGAAATTACTGCGTTACCCAACAGTGGCATCCGAGCCTAGGTTTTATGGTTTGATGTTATATGCACGAGTAGAACACAAGTGAGTTGTGGGCGATATAAGTCATACTGCCTACCAGCATGTCATACTTTGGTTCGGCGGTATTGTTGGACGAGACGACCCGGACCGACATTACGCGTACGCTTACGCGAGACCGGTTCTCCCGACGTGCTTTGCACATAGGTGGCTTGCGGGCGACAGTCTCTCCAACTTTAGTTGAACTGAGTGTGGCTACACCCGGTCCTTGCGAAGGTTAAAACGGAGTCAAATTGACAAACTATCGTTGTGGTTTTGATGCGTAGGTGAGATTGGTTCTTACTTAAGCCCGTAGCAGCCACGTAAAACTTGCAACAACAAAGTAGAGGACGTCTAACTTGTTTTTGCAGGGCATGTTGTGATGTGATATGGTCAAGACATGATGCTAAATTTTATTGTATGAGATGATCATGTTTTGTAACCGAGTTATCGGCAACTGGCAGGAGCCATATGGTTGTCGCTTTATTGTATTCAATGAAATCGCGATGTAATGCTTTACTTTATCACTAAACGGTAGCGATAGTCGTAGAAGCATAAGATTGGCAAGACGAAAACGATGCTGCAATGGAGATCAAGGTGTCGCGTCGGTGATGATGGCGATCATGACGGTGCTTCGGAGATGGAGATCACAGGCACAAGAAGATGATGGCCGTATCATATCACTTATATTGATTGCATGTGATGTTTATCTTTTATGCATCTTATCTTGCTTTGATTGACGGTAGCATTATAAGATGATCTCTCACTAAATTATCAAGAAGTGTTCTCCCTGAGTATGCACCGTTGCCAAAGTTCGTCGTGCCCAGACACCACGTGATGATCGGGTGTGATAAGCTCTACGTCCATCTACAACGGGTGCAAGCCAGTTTTTGCACACGTAGAATACTCAGGTTAAACTTGACGAGCCTAGCATATGAAGATATGGCCTCGGAACATGGAGACCGAAAGGTCGAGCGTGAATCATATAGTAGATATGATCAACATAATGATGTTCACCATTGAAAACTAATCCATTTCACGTGATGATCGGTTATGGTTTAGTTGATTTGGATCACGTGATCACTTAGAAGATTAGAGGGATGTCTATCTAAGTGGGAGTTCTTAAGTAATATGATTAATTGAACTTAAATTTATCATGAAGTTAGTCCCTGATAGTATCTTGCTTGTTTATGTTGATTGTAGATAGATGGCTCGTGCTGTTGTTCCGTTGAATTTTAATGCGTTCCTTGAGAAAGCAAAGTTGAAAGATGATGGTAGCAATTACACGGACTGGGTCCGTAACTTGAGTATTATCCTCATTGCTGCACAGAAGAATTACGTCCTGGAAGCACCGCTGGGTGCCAGGCCTGCTGCTGGAGCAACACCAGATGTTGTGAACGTCTGGCAGAGCAAAGCTGATGACTACTCGATAGTTCAGTGTGCCATGCTTTACGGCTTAGAATCGGGACTTCAACGATGTTTTGAACGTCATGGAGCATATGAGATGTTTCAGGAGTTGAAGTTAATATTTCAAGCAAATACCCGAATTGAGAGATATGAAGTCTCCAATAAGTTCTACAGCTGCAAGATGGAGGAGAACAGTTCTGTCAGTGAGCATATACTCAAAATGTCTGGGTATAATAATCACTTGATTCAATTGGGAGTTAATCTTCCAGATGATTGCGTCATTGACAGAATTCTCCAATCACTGCCACCAAGCTACAAGAGCTTCGTGATGAACTATAATATGCAAGGGATGAATAAGACTATTCCCGAGCTCTTCGCAATGCTGAAAGCTGCGGAGGTAGAAATCAAGAAGGAGCATCAAGTGTTGATGGTCAACAAGACCACTGGTTTCAAGAAAAAGGGCAAAGGGAAGAAGAAGGGGAACTTCAAGAAGAATAGCAAACAAGTTGCTGCTCAAGAGAAGAAACCCAAGTCTGGACCTAAGCCTGAAACTGAGTGCTTCTACTGCAAGCAGACTGGTCACTGGAAGCGGAACTGCCCCAAGTATTTGGCGGATAAGAAGGATGGCAAGGTGAACAAAGGTATATGTGATATACATGTTATTGATGTGTACCTTACTAGAGCTCGCAGTAGCACCTGGGTATTTCATACTGGTTCTGTTGCTAATATTTGCAACTCGAAACAGGGACTACGGATTAAGCGAACACTGGCAAAGGACGAGGTGACGATGCGCGTGGGAAATGGTTCCAAAGTCGATGTGATCGCGGTCGGCACGCTACCTCTACATCTACCTTCGGAATTAATATTAGACCTAAATAATTGTTATTTGGTGCCAGCGTTGAGCATGAACATTATATCTGGATCTTGTTTGATGCGAGACGGTTATTCATTTAAATCAGAGAATAATGGTTGTTCTATTTATATGAGTAATATCTTTTATGGTCATGCACCCTTGAAGAGTGGTCTATTCTTGTTGAAACTCGATAGTAGTAACACACATATTCATAATGTTGAAGCCAAAAGATGCAGAGTTGATAATGATGGTGCAACTTATTTGTGGCACTGCCGTTTGGGTCATATCGGTGTAAAGCGCATGAAGAAACTCCATACTTATGGGATTTTGGAACCACTTGATTATGAATCACTTGGTACTTGCGAACCGTGCCTCATGGGCAAGATGACTAAAACACCGTTCTCTGGTACTATGGAGAGAGCAACAGATTTGTTGGAAATCATACATACAGATGTATGTGGTCCGATGAATATTGAGGCTCGTGGTGGATATCGTTATTTTCTCACCTTCACAGATGCTTTAAGCAGATATGGGTATATCTACTTAATGAAACATAAGTCTGAAACATTTTAAAAGTTCAAAGAATTTCAGAGTGAAGTTGAAAAGCATCGTAACAAGAAAATAAAGTTTCTACGATCTGATCATGGAGGAGAATATTTGAGTTACGAGTTTGGTGTACATTTGAAAAATTGTGGAATAGTTTCGCAACTCACGCCGCCGGAACACCACAGCGTAATGGTGTGTCTGAACGTCGTAATCGTACTTTACTGTATATGGTGCGATCTATGATGTCTCTTACTGATTTACCGCTATCGTTTTGGGGTTATGCTTTAGAGACGGCTGCATTCACGTTAAATAGGGCACCATCAAAATCCGTTGAGACGACGCCTTATGAACTATGGTTTGGCAAGAAACCAAAGTTGTCGTTTCTTAAAGTTTGGGGCTGCGATGCTTATGTGAAAAAGCTTCAACCTGATAAGCTCGAACCCAAATCGGAGAAATGTGTCTTCATAGGATACCCAAAGGAGACTGTTGGATACACCTTCTATCACAGATCCGAAGGCAAGACATTCGTTGCTAAGAATGGATCCTTTCTAGAGAAGGAGTTTCTCTCGAAAGAAATGAGTGGGAGGAAAGTAGAACTTGACGAGGTAACTGTACCTACTCCCTTATTGGAAAGTAGTACATCACAGAAAACTGTTTCAGTGACACCTACACCAGTTAGTGAGGAAGCTAATGATGATGATCATGAAACTTTAGATCAAGATACTACTGAACCTCGTAGATCAACCAGAGTGAGATCCGCACCAGAGCGGTACGGTAATCCTGTTCTGGAAGTCATGCTACTAGATCATGATGAACCTACGAACTATGAAGAAGCGATGGTGAACCCAGATTCCGCAAAGTGGCGTGAAGCCATGAAATCTGAGATGGGATCCATGTATGAGAACAAAGTATGGACTTTGGTTGACTTGCCTGATGATCGGCAAGCAATTGAGAATAAATGGATCTTCAAGAAGAAGACTGACGCTGACGGTAATATTACTGTCTACAAAGCTCGACTTGTCGCAAAAGGTTTTCGGCAAGTTCAAGGGATTGACTACGATGAGACCTTCTCACCTGTAGCGATGCTTAAGTCTGTCCGAATCACATTAGCAATTGCCGCATTTTATGATTATGAAATTTGGCAGATGGATGTCAAAACTGCATTCCTAAATGGATTTCTGGAAGAAGAGTTGTATATGATACAACTAGAAGGTTTTGTCGATCCAAAGGGAGCTAACAAAGTGTGCAAGCTCCAGCGATCCATTTATGGACTGGTGCAAGCCTCTCGGAGTTGGAATAAACGCTTTGATAGTGTGATCAAAGCATTTGGTTTTATACAGACTTTTGGAGAAGCCTGTATTTACAAGAAAGCGAGTGGGAGCTCTGTAGCATTTCTGATATTATATGTGGATGACATATTACTGATTGGAAATGATGTAGATTTTCTGGATAGCATACAGGGATACTTGAATAAAAGTTTTTCAATGAAAGACCTCGGTGAAGCTGCTTACATATTAGGCATTAAGATCTATAGAGATAGATCAAGACGCTTAATTGGACTTTCACAAAGCACATACCTTGACAAAGTTTTGAAGAAGTTCAAAATGGATCAAGCAAAGAAAGGGTTCTTGCCTGTGTTACAAGGTGTGAAGTTGAGTAAGACTCAATGCCCGACCACTGCAGAAGATAGAGAGAATATGAAAGATGTTCCCTATGCTTCAGCCATAGGCTCTATCATGTATGCAATGCTGTGTACCAGACCTGATGTGTGCCTTGCTATAAGTCTAGCAGGGAGGTACCAAAGTAATCCAGGAGTGGATCACTGGACAGCGGTCAAGAACATCCTGAAATACCTGAAAAGGACTAAGGATATGTTTCTCGTATATGGAGGTGACAAAGAGCTCACCGTAAAAGGTTACGTTCATGCAAGCTTTGACACTGATCCGGACGATTCTAAATCGCAAACCGGATACGTGTTTACATTAAACGGTGGAGCTGTCAGTTGGTGCAGTTCTAAACAAAGCGTCGTAGCAGGATCTACATGTGAAGCGGAGTACATAGCTGCTTCGGAAGCAGCGAATGAAGGAGTTTGGATGAAGGAGTTCATATCCGATCTAGGTGTCATACCTAGTGCATCGGGTCTAATGAAGGAGTTCATATCCGATCTAGGTGTCATACCTAGTTCAATCTCGTTACCTAGCTTAGCATCCGATCGTTTAGTATGTTCCTATTGCTTTCTTCATGACTTATACATGTTCCTATGACTATGAGATTATGCAACTCCCGTTTGCCGGAGGAACACTTTGGGTGCTACCAAACGTCACAACGTAACTGGGTGATTATAAAGGAGCATTACAGGTGTCTCCAAAGGTACATGTTGGGTTGGCGTATTTCGAGATTAGGATTTGTCACTCCGATTGTCGGAGAGGTATCTCTGGGCCTTCTCGGTAATGCACATCACATAAGCCTTGCAAGCATTACAACTAATATGTTAGTTGTGAGATGATGTATTACGCAACGAGTAAAGAGACTTGCCGGTAATGAGATTGAACTAGGTATTGGATACCGACGATCGAATCTCGGGCAAGTAACATACCGATGACAAAGGGAACAACGTATGTTGTTATGCGGTCTGACCGATAAAGATCTTCGTAGAATTTGTAGGATCCAATATGGGCATCCAGGTCCCGCTATTGGTTATTGACCGGAGATCTGTCTCAGTCATGTCTACATTGTTCTCGAACCGTAGGGTCCGCACGCTTAACGTTACGATGACAGTTGTTATGAGTTTATGCATTTTGATGTACCGAAGTTAGTTCGGAGTCCCGGATGTGATCACAGACATGACGAGGAGTCTCGAAATGGTCGAGACATAAAGATTGATATATTGGATGACTATATTCGGACACCGGAAGGGTTCCGGAGAAGTATCGGATAAAACCGGAGCACCGGAGGGTTACCGGAACCCACCGGGGGGTTAATGGGCCTCATGGGCCTAAAGTGGAGAAGAGGAAGGGGCTGCCAGGGCAGGCCGCGCGCCCCCTCTCCCCCTAGTCCGAATTAGACAAGGAGGGAGGGGCGGCGCCCCCCCCCCCTTTCCTTCTCTCCCCCCTCTCTCCTACTTGGACAAGGAAACGTGAGGGGAGTCCTACTCCCGGTAGGAGTAGGACTCCTCCTGCGCCCTCCTCTAGGCCGGCCGCACCCCTCCCCCTTGCTCCTTTATATACGGGGGCAGGGGGGCACCTCTAGACACACAAGTTGATCCTCGTGATCGTTCCTTAGCCGTGTGCGGTGCCCCCTGCCACCATATTCCACCTCGGTCATATCGTTGTAGTGCTTAGGCGAAGCCCTGCGTCGGTGGAACATCATCATCATCACCACGCCGTTGTGCTGACAAAACTCATCCCTGAAGCTTTGCTCGATCGGAGCCTGGGGAGCATCATCGAGCTGTACGTGTGCTAAGAACTCAGAGGTGCCGGAGTAACGGTGCTTGGATCGGTCGGATCGGGAAGAAGACGTACGACTACTTCCTCTACGTTGTGTCAACGCTTCCGTTGCGATCTACAAGGGTACGTAGATCATACTCTCCCCTCTCGTTGCTATGCATCACCATGATCTTCCGTGTGCGTAGGAAATTTTTTGAAATTACTGCGTTACCCAACACAACTTTGGATTGGTTTTGGGGCCAATACAACCTCTGTCTGTGGAAGTCGCTGCTGCCAGTTGAGAAAGCCAGGCAAGTGGCGTTCAAGAAGTAGATGGTAGAGGAGGAAGCCAGGTACCAGGCGGCCTATGAAGCCCGTGATGCCGCTTGGAAAAAGGAGGTGGCGGAGCTTTGGGGGCGGGCGCGTCGTCGTGCCGAGGAGCTGTACGAAGATGGTTACTTCGCGAGGAAGGTCATAGGCGCTGGGCGCCTCGTCGCTGCGTGGAGGTGGGCCGATAAGCTCCAGCGTGCCACCGACGAGGAGCTCTGGTGGGCGCCCAACGAAATGGCAAGATCGGTCGCGCGCTTCCGCCAGCAAGAGGCAGATCGGTACATCAAGCACTGCGAGGCGGAGGAGGCAGAGTATTGCCTCCACACTGGGAAGACGCCGCGTACCAGGGAGCTGCTGGCGAGGGGCTACCGGAATACTGGCCCGAGGAGGGATTATTAGTTTTAGTATTGTTCATTTTCAATTTTATGCATTGTACCTAGTAGTTAAGTATCATCATGTATATGTGATAATATTATATATATATATATATATTATGTGATGAACTAATGAACATTTAATATATATGTATATTATGAATTCTATTTTCTATCTATTTTTGTATACTCATTTGAATCTAGCTGTTATCATCCACATATACAGAATGGAAAGCGTATATACACACATTGAAACAGAACATATAAGAATGGAAAACAAAGTACACACATTGAAACAGAGCAATACTATGATTGCTGTCAATACATAGCTATCCACGTCAAAACGACTTTTCAAAATAAAAAGCGTCCATGAGACTATGACCAGCAGCCCTTGCCTACGGTAGCTCTTGGCTCTGCCTAAACTCGTGCAGGCGTTCGTCCAAGCGGTCGACACGCTCGCGGTACATCTGGAGCGTGATCTCGAGCTCCAAGTTGGCTATTTCATCGGAGATCACCAGCTCGAGGATGCGATGGCTGATGTCTACTACACAACCTTCTTCTTGTAGACATTGTTGGGCCTCCAAGTGCAGAGGTTTGTAGGACAGTAGCAAATTTCCCTCAAGTGGATGACCTAAGGTTTATCAATCCGTGAGAGGCATAGGATGGAGATGGTCTCTCTCAAACAACCCTGCAACCAAATAACAAAGAGTCTCTTGTGTCCCAAACACACCCAATACAATGGTAAATTGTATAGGTGCACTAGTTCGGCAAAGAGATGGTGATACAAGTGCAATATGGATGGTAGATATAGGTTTTTTGTAATCTGTAAATATAAAAACAGCAAGGTAACTAATGATAAAAGTGAGCAAAAACGGTATTGCAATGCATTGAAACAAGGCCTAGGGTTCATACTTTCACTAGTGTAAGTTCTCTCAACAATAATTACATAATTGGATCATATAACTATCACTCAACATGCAACAAAGAGTCACTCCAAAGTCACTAATAGTGGAGAACAAACGAAGAGATTATTGTAGGGTACGAAACCACCTCAAAGTTATTCTTTCCGATCAATCCCTTGTGCTATTCCAATAAGTGTCACAAAAAGCCCTAGAGTTCGTAGTAAAATAACACCGTAAGACACAAATCAACCAAAACCCTAATGTCACCTAGATACTCCAATGTCACCACAAGTATCTGCGGGTATGATTATACGATATGCATGACACAATCTCAGATTCATCTATTCAACCAACATAAAAACTTCAAAGAGTGCCCCAAAGTTTCTATCGGAGAGTCAAGACGAAAACGTGTGCCAACCCCTATGCATAAGTTCACAAGGTCAAGGAGCTCGCAAGTTGATCACCAAAACATACATCAAGTGGATCACGTGAATATCTCATTGTCACCACAAATAAGCACATGCAAGACATACATCAAGTGTTCTCAAATCCTTAAGGACTTAATCCGATAAGATAACTTCAAAGGGGAAACTCAATTCATCACAAGGAGATAGAGGGGGAGAAACATCATAAAATCCAACTATAGTAGCAAAGCTTGCGGTACATCAAGATCGTGCCAAATCAAGAACACGAGAGAGAGAGAGATCAAACACATAGCTACTAGTACATACCCTCAGCCCCGAGGGTGAGCTACTCCCTCCTCGTCATGGAGAGCACCGGGATGATGAAGATGGCCACTGGTGATGGATCGCCCCCTCCGTCAGGGTGCCGGAACAGGGTCCCGATTGGTTTTTGGTGGCTACAGAGGCTTGCGGCGGCAGAACTCCTGATCTAGGTTATTTTCTGGAGGTTTCTGTATTTATAGGAATTTTTGGCATCGGAAATAAGTCAGGGGGGGTCCCCGAGTCGTCCACGAGTTAGGGCG